>NW_019957592.1:213640-346746 GCF_002910315.2 Salvelinus sp. IW2-2015
TGTGTGTGTGTGTGTGTGTGTGTGTGTGTGTGTGTGTGTGTGTTTGTCCACTCCACACACTATGATAGTCAATCTGTCAGCCTATGTCTCGCCTACGTAGGTTTCCATGGTCCTGGCATTGGCGACACACCTCGAGCCATCAACCCTGTCGCCACGAAACGCACTCCTGGACATCATGGCGACATCTGTCAAGAGTGCCAGCTGCCCTGGCCGTGATGCGTACTGACAAGCACCTCCATGTCACTCCACACTGTCACGGTGGATTGTGGCACCTTCCCCTCGTGTTGCCGCGCTGTTGGCATTTTAAGAGGTAGGGTGAAAAGCTTGGCAGCATGAATGTTAGATGGGGTTCCTGCAGTGCGTTAGCGGGAATGGCTAATAAGAGACCTCCGGGCTGAACTCCACCGCATGTGGTCCACCTGATAAATGCGGGCACACACACACTCTCGCTCTCTCTCTCTCTCTCTTTAAAGCTTCTGACCACTTTYCAGCTCCAATTGTCACCGTCAATCTAGCAAACCATCAAAGGCCTGTCAAGTGCATTCTCTACCTCTAATGCACTGTAAGAAGACAATAAGCATTTCAACCCTAAACATCCGCAAGGGAAGTTCAAACGACATCAGAAACACCATCTTGAATTTTTTTATTTAACCTTTATTTAACCAGGTAGGCCAGTTGAGAACAAGTTCTCATTTACAACTGCGAMCTGGCCAAGATAAAGCAAAAACAACAACACAGAGTTACACATAAACAAACGTACAGTCAATAACACAATAGAAAAATCTATGTACAGTGTGTGCAAATGTAGAAGATTAGGGAGGTAAGGCAATAAATAGGCCATAGAGGAGAAAATAATTACAATTTAGCATTAACACYGGAGTGATAGATGTGCAGATGATGATGTGCAAGTAGAGATACTGGGGTTCAAAAGAGCAAGAAGATAAATAACAACATGGGGATGAGGTAGTTGGATGGGCTATTTACAGATTGGCTGTGTACAGGTACAGTGATCGGTAAGCTGCTCTGACAGCTGATGCTTAAAGTTAGAGCAGGAGATATAAGTCTCCAGCTTCAGTGATTTTGCAATTCGTTCCAGTCATTTGCAGCAGAGAACTGGAAGGAAAGGCGGCCAAAGGAAGTGTTGGCTTTGGGGATGACCAGTGAAATATACCTGCTGGAGCGTGTGCTACGGATGGGTGTTGCTATGGTGACCAGTGAGCTGAGATAAGRCGGAGCTTTACCTAGCAAAGACTTATAGATGACCTGGAGCCAGTGGGTTTGGTGACGAATATGTAACAAATGATAAGTCGACACCCAATGGGCCCCGGTAAAACTTAGTGCACTATATAGGGAATAGTCATTTGAAACGCAACCTTTAAGTAACTGGAATTCCCAACAACACGGCGACATCACAGTACAGTGTTCTTTTATGATAAACAGGCTCACACACCTAACATTGATGGTCTTTCATAAAGGGGGCTTTGAAAAAAGTGCCTTGAGCGACTACATGCATAAGACAATGATACCCTGTAAGGACTGCTTACAAGGTAAGGTTACAAATATGTCATTTTGTCATTTGGCTTACTATCCCTTTATATAAATAAAACATGGTTTACAGTCAGCTGTGGATGATAATACAACTGACACAAATCAAATGTTTGAAATGACCATGGCACGAGCACAACCTAAAAATATGCCACAAATAAACCCTAAATCAATTCCTGTTACTGTAGAATTATGCAGTGTCCTTACAAGAACGGACACACAAAGGGAGAGGAAAGTTGCAGCAAATCAATAGTGCCTATTAACGTTAAAAGCGCTACGACAGAGGTCTCTCCAAAAGCCTTGCAGAAATACTCCAGTCTTGTGTGTCTATACTAAAGCCGCTTCCAAAACGGAACCCTAATTCCCTATGTAGTGCACGATTATTTCATACTTTTCTAAATAGGGAATAGGGTGCCATTTGGGACACAAGACCAAAAGCAAGGCAGGAGCTGTCACAGCGGATATGGTAAAGAGGTGGTTTGACATTAAAAGGAGAGGATCAGCGGTTCAATGCTGACTGACCCCTCAACCTTCCACCCAAGAATAGCTTTGGTTGTTGAAGAACCCACTCACGTACAAGGACAACACACACGGCCGCACGTGCACACACACACATAAACACAAAATGATGAAAGTTAACATTGGATAGCTACAGATGTAGTAACTTCATTTGAGCCAGTTTGCTACAGCAGGAAAATAATCCTGCAGCAACAGGAAATGTGAATTATTATAATTTATGGACATTTTTGTAGGGATTGATACATTTTTTGTAAGGGAAAATGAAGTCTGAAATGTCAAAGTGGAAATTACAAACTTCAGAAGCCTTTTTAAAACCGCAAATACACCACACGTTTTAAATGTCCTGTACTGTAGGAATATTCTCCTGCAACAGGTTAATCAAATTATGATCCTATTCTGTACTGTAGATTTAACTGGACTGCCTGAAAGTTGAATATTAGTGGTAACACACACAAGCGTGCTTCACACAAGCAGGGGCTGTAGTAGTGTTCATTATTTCTATAGGAGCTAGTTCTTCCTGTCTGAACTCTTACCAGCCGCAACGTCAGATGGTACCCCACAAGCCTCAGGCTGCATATCTGTACACACACCCTCACACACATAGATAACCGCTCACATGCCCGTACACAATTTTGCGCGCACACACTCACACTCACAGTCCATCAAGCCTACCACCTGCTGACACCCAGTCTAACAAGCCAAACTCAAAGTGAATCCCTGTTGATTTATAGCAAGAAAATGTAAGTAAACATTTCTTTAGTCTCTAGCCTAGCCTACACCCACCAGTTCCCACCCCCTGGATTGGTTTGTCCCAACTACAGCATCAACAGTTAACTGTAAAATGATTCTGAAAGTTGACTGAGACCAAAATGTTAATAAGATGTATTGAGTTGTTGTTTGATTCGGATTCTAATTGCGCCATACCTATTAGAATCAGTAAAATACCAATATAATATGACTGTACAAAATGAGAATTCCACATTGACCCCTAGCCACCCATTGTAGATCTGAAAGGATTGGATAGGTATAAGCAATAAAGTAATAGCTCCACTTTGTCATCAATTGTTTTCGTGATGAGGCTTATATCTATCCGAACCTCTCCGATTTCGTATTAAGAGCGATCGGTTGACTTGGAAATAGTGTTATAGGTAGCTCAAAAGTATGAGATTGCTCATAGCAATGGAGTGTTTCCTTAAGGTTGCGTTTTCACACATAGCAAACATCCTTAGCAAATTAATAGATTATGATTACTAGAATGGAACCACAGGAGGTTGGTGGCACCTTAATTGGGGGAGGACGGGCTCGTGGTAATGGCTGGATTGGAATGGTATCAAATACGTCAAACGCGTGTTTCACGTGAATGGAACGCCATTACCAAACTAATTCTAACATTACTTACATATGATCAATTCAACCTCAATAGATGACCTAATCAATCCACGTATCATAGCCAAGAGACAGAAATGGCCTTAGGCTAAAAAAGTTAGCATACGAGAGCTAGTTTGCTATTATTCCCACATATGGAAGCAACAGAACAGAATGCAGTTTAGAGATTGCAAGGAGACTGATAACGTGCTATTCATAGCAGAATTCAATTGCGCAACTGACCGGTGACAGATTATCACCAAACACAAACCAACTATAATTAGGCTGTTTTATAGTAGCAATTATGACTAACTGTGGATCAATGAGATAGCCTGCTAATGCTAACTAAGAAGAACACAATAAAAATAGCTTTTTGGATTGTTAGACATCGCCTCTATAGGTTATTGGAGTAGTGAGTCAGTTGGCCTATACCACGCCTAGTTTATCCTTATGAACAAGGTTGTGTGTGTGTGTGTGTGTGGAGGGGGGGGGCGGAATCAGAGTTAGGGTTGCAAAATTCTGATAACTTTCCCAAAATTACCAGGTACAAGATTTTTTTTAACCCTATTCTGAATATTTTGTGTTAGTGCTGGGCTAGAATAAAAACGTGTACCCCCCTGAGGGTGTCACGCAAATGGACGAGCAGCACTGATGTAGAGTAACAGGTAACACTTCGCCTATGGAAGTCCTGCAATCTTCACACATTGTTGCATCGTGACAGGATGTGACATTCAATGCATTTTAATAATACAAGGTTTTGAGCTATGCAATAATGTGAAATTGCACAGGATCCCTCCAGGGTACTTACAAGCAACAGCTCTACAAGAATATCAACAGTGTTACTTTAAGTTTTTCTGAATAACAATTCATATCCATCATTGTCATCTTATCAAATTATAAGTACATCTTGGATTTTGATGCATTCGATATAAGCAGGCAGCTTTTGAAATAACACAGAGACTTCAAATCTGATATTCCTCTCTATTAGAAAATGATAATCTTATTGTGGCGCAGACAAAGAGCTTGGCCGCAAGCTCCAACAGGTTTACTCTAACACTCCAACTTAATCAAGCCCTGCCATCTGAGGCTGGGATTAAGGTAAATCTGGTCTGATATGGCTCCCAAGGGTAGCTCCACTCCACATTCCTGGCCTGACGTGGGACACATTCCATTTGGGACGCAACCAGGCCTACCTGACTATTATAGAAAAAGTCCCAGATAAACACACTCTCATCGAAAGCGATGGGTAACCAATGATAATGGTAGGCATGAAGCAGATGCCTTTTACGCTAATAAGGCCGGTGTGTGGCCTATACAGGATTTAAACCCACAACTCTACTGTAAGCAACATGCTCCAACCAACTTAACCACTAATGTTATGCTCCCACTGGGTCATAATATACTGTACTTCCATGCATATGGCCTGGGGCATTCAAGTGGGTTGCATTTGCATAACACTTTTGTATTTTGCCTACGGTCTTAAGTCAATTCCTCCAAATGTTTAGTGGGTCTCAGAAATAGGCACAGTAATGACTGGAGAAGTAGGATGGTGGGGGAGAGAAGATTTAAGTAAGTCAAATGGAATAATAGGTCAGGAGAGGCTAAACTAGCTGAGACAGTGAGATGAGTTGTAGGGTGACGTTGCCCCTCGACGCTGAGCTTGGGTCAGTTTTGTATTTTCCCCACTGATTGGTGGAGGGCAAGCTGATCCTAGATCTGTACGTAGGGGAAACTTCACCCCAGTGTGAGAAGATGGAGGCAAAGATTCTTACCGGGCTCCAGTTTGATGACCTTGATGGCCGCCAGCTCCCCTGTGGTGACGTTCCGAGCCTGGAAGACAAACAAGACAGAGGGTGAGCACATCGACCAGTCTCCACACTCAGAAAACCACGGGCGATCGATGGAGAGCTGCCCAAGAGCATACCTTGAGGAGGATGTGTTTTGGAACCGGGGCCCGACATAAAAAAGGTCCAACGGAGATGTTTTTATCTGAATATAAAATAATTTCTGTGTAACAATTAAGTATCTTACTGTGATTCTTTTTGACCATTTTAAATGAAAACAAACAAAAATATTTTCTTAGCAAAGAGCAATTTCTCAAGCAAGAATTTTGCTAGGACTGTCGAGGAGTGGTCTGAGTGAGGAGAGGAAAACTGAAAACTAGCTGTTACTGGTAGACTGGTTTGGAACTCTATTTCTTATTGGTCTATTAACTAATTATTTACCTGGTGTCCAAAACTCCATCCCACCAAAGCAGGCTGAAATTTCACAGTATTATTCCAACCTCATAGTGTGGAAATATAAAACACAGGGAAATCACGTTTGACTGCACTGGGCCTTTAAATAGCTACAGATAAAACTTGCATAGTCATGATGACTCCGGTTTTTCGAGATTCTGGTATAATGGGACTACTGTGTATTTTGGTTTTAATCCCAACTGGACTAGTGCGGAATTGACGGTCACAAGGAAACTCATATTTCATGTGTTCAGTGAGAAGATATTCAAGTCATTATGGATTGAAAACCAACATGTGGTCATTCAGGATCAGGGAATGATCATTTAGATAATACGTCTATTTTATTGTGGAGAAATGCAATAGGCCTACCTTCAATACAGGTTATTACTAGATGGGGAAATCCAAACACAGAAAAGAAGCATAAAGGCAGACATTTAGCCGGCGGATTCAAAGGTTAATCGAAATTGGTTTAGGATTGAGGTTGAGTTTAGGAGGGGTGAGTTAGAGCTAGGGTTAGGGTCGGGGGGGGGGGGTTAAGGTTAGGGTTACCACTGCCAAGCATTAAACATGTATGGGCACTCATCCCGTTCAGACTGCACTCTCAAAAGGAATTTCTTCCACAAAAGCACAAGGGGGGCAGTGGATGGAAGGCATGGGAGGAAACAAGACGCAGGATCAATGACTTGAGTCTATTTTTCCACGCCTTCTATCTGCTCCACCATCAGATGCAGAGAATCCCAGTTTAGAAGCAGATGTGATGAGCAAGAAAATCATTCACCGCAAAAATGAAAAAAACTCTTCAGAGCCAGCAAGCTCACATTGTATGTTACATTCATGAAGGGCTGAGCTTGGAGACACATAACATGAAAACGCCAGCAGGGTACAGTCATAAGATACTCAAGTTCCTTTGGATAGACGTACTATACAACATACCTGACCCCGGGAGCAAAGTGCATCAAGAATCAATGTCATACTTATAATGGCATCTTGGCATGTGTCACAGCAAAGGTGACACTTCTRCGCTTCCTTTGAAGCGATTGGGAAAAGCAACACACTGATTTTCCACAAAAGACAGTGAAACAAATTAGCACACACACACACAAACCCTTGTGAGGCATATTAAAACCTTGGTGAAATTGAATACAAATTTCTGCGCCRTCTTTCACTAATGACCTGGATGCGCTTTGCGAAAAACACCTCCAAAAGGTTAACTAGCACCTTATGGGAAACGTAGACCGCTCGGAGATCAATCGCGGGATCAACCTCACTGGTGGTGTTAACAGGCACTTCTACTAAAGGTCGATATCTAATTTCATAGAAAATGGCAAATCATATTGGCCATTAACGCATGTTAAATGCAAACTACGCCTGTGAAGTACAACGACCACCACCAGCACCCYCCCCCCCACCTCATCCCACCACCAGCCTAAGGTGAGAGTTGAGGACCGTGGGAAACCGCCCACCGGGTATCGACCAGTGCCCTTGAGGGGGCGAAGGGAGAGGAAGGGGCTGGTTGATGATGATCATGTCACACGGTCTCGGTATGGTTAAGTCYGTTGTGTTTCCCCCTCTGTCTAGTTTCTCCATATCTAGTTAGATACTRGAATGGCACCATCATCTAGCCATCTGGAGTCAAGTGGCTATGTTCCAATACATGCTTTTGTCGTTGGTGGCTGCATCCCCCTCTCCGCAAGTCTAAGGGGCCAAAATGTCACCTCCCCTTCCGAAATTCAAAGGATGTCCCGCCCTGCGAAATTGTGACTCCTCAATATAACCAGTGACGCAAACCCAGTGCAGTGCAACAATGTTCCTCGCTAGTTGSCGCATCCCAAAGTCTGTTGACGGACGTTACGTGAACATTCATGTCACGCACTCTGTCGGCGAGTGATTAAAGCAAATGAGCTTAGAGCAAATGTCATCACGGTGACAAAGGAAAAGGAGGAGAAGCAGACAGGCCATGGAGCCTTTACTYTGACCGGCCCCCACCTAATTCTTCTCCGACCCCTCTACGAACTTCAACCCCTACTCCTTCCAACCTTCCCATGCCCCTTATCCCGCCATTGGGAGCACTAACCCCACCCCAACCGCTCCAGCGCCACTCAGCCGAGGCAACACAGGGTCAAGATACAGCTTTCCCCTCCATCGGGAACGCTGACCCAACTCTCCTCCGCCCCAGTGCCATGCACTCAGCCAAGCTCAGGCAGCACAGGCGCAGGGCACAGCAGGCCCTTTGGCTACCATCTCAGGTAATTACAGCCAGAGAAAATAAATCGCAACATAGGCCAAAGCGACACGGGCCGCAGGGGCCACAGGGCTCGCACAKACTGCAGAGCAGAATCTGGAGCAACCAGTTCTTTGCACCAGGGTAGCATTTATTTCTCTGCATTTTGAGCAAATGAGATAGATACATGTTCAAGGCAATGTGTAGGCTTGTTGCTTTTGGATGTGGTCAGTTATAGCGGTTTTGTGGTGTTTAATGTGTGATGCAATTACTGTCAYTGTTTGTAAGAATAACGGATGGAAATATAATCCAGAAATGCAGTGAGGCATGTTGTTTTCTGTGTCTGATCAATCTATTCCTGAACGTCAACACTCAAACATCAGAGACATGTCAGGAGGGAGACTAAAAAAAGGATGTTCATGGCAGACACTTCTGTCTTTATTGGGTCATTTAATGTGAAAACGGAGCAACTAATGACCCTGACGTTGTGGACTTTTCTGAAATGTAACCCATAGAAATGACCTTTGGAGGAAAGATGTTAATTAYACATTTCACGTCTGTCTCCAAATGGATTGAGAAATAAGTCATGTTTTGTTCCATTTCCCTTCTGCATGCCTGMTCATAGCAGTGCTGTGGAATTCCACTCACTTCCTGGTCTGAGTGAAACAAGAACTACCATTGATCCAGCAGCTTTGTTTACAAAGGGAGTATGACAGATAAGGGTAGCTAATGCTAAATGCTAATCTTTCAYGGTGAGGAAAGAGAAGACCTCTTTTGAACTTGTACTGAAAAATGTTACAGTGGAGAGAAGGCATCCATGAAGTATTTAACATGTTAAAGGGATAGTTCCCCCAAATTACAAAATGGCATGCATTGACTTGCATAGACTGCTTACAGGGTAAGGAATCTAATATGTAATTTTGTAATTTGGGTGAACTAACCCTTTAACATTTTCCTGAGTCAAGTAAAACCGGTGTATGGTTTTGCGTRGACTCCCGTCTGAAATATGCAAACCACAAAATGTTTTACAAAAATACAGCCACAAATTTTTGATGCAGGTTTGATAGAATCCAGGCCACTTTAATGTCAACAGTGTACTTCTGACTTTGGACAAACACTCAGAATTACATATTTATAATATAATAAAACATGTCACTTAGTAGATGCTTTATATCCAAAGTGACTTATTGTTTAGTAAGTGCATGTGATCACTGCGGGAGTTGCACAGGCGATATTGACGTTGCTAGCTCAATGTTTGCTCAACTTGCTCAACTTCAAGGCCTGAGGAACAAGTCTCAAAAACCCAACCCTAGGAAACAGTGACTAGGGTCTGGTTTCAATAACAGACTTTTGGCAACTTCGATAAGGGGGGAAAAAATGTCCAGGGTGGTTTTTTTTCAGACAGACAACTCTCCCAACAAATCACGAGACAGACATGCCAGAACGTTGTAATTCGAAACCAAAGTTCAGGCAAAACCTTTGCAGTGGTTTTAGTGAAGGTAGCTGAAGCAAACTAGCCACTTGCGAAATGCACTCATTAGAAATAACCTCTGTGATCTCCATCTTGCTAGATACTATTTTGTATTTTATTCAAGAGGATAAGATCGTGATGTGAGCAGTGACGTAGTTACTCTATACCTAAAAAGTCCGTMATTGAAACCAGACCCTAATTACGGTTGCTTAGGGTCGGGTTTTCAAGACTACTGAAGATYAGGTCTGTTAAGAGCTGACAGAGGATTTCCTCAGCTTTCCAAACCACAGGGTCCAAAAGTGAGAAAACCTCTGCGTCCAGCCTCTCACACCTTTGGTGACACCTCTGTGAGAGGGGGGTAYGGAGCACGCTGGGGCGTGCTTCTAAACATTGCAGATAGAAATAGAATGAATAGAGCTGACAACTCCCTATTCTACTGTACATGACAGATAATCCAACATGTTCTACACAGTACATTTCTATCTGAACATGCATCCTCCTCAGGCCCCTAGGTCCAAGTCTTTGTTTCACTTTGTTTTACAGGTCTCTATTTAGGCTACTTGTAAGTCATGTTAATGAAATGTTAAAAAATGTTGTGGTCCTCTGTAGCTCAGTTGGTAGAGCGTGGCGCTTGCAATGCCAGGATAGTGGGTTCGATTCCTGGGACCACTCATATGAAAAATGTATGCGGGTATGACTGTACRACGCATTGGATAAAAGCATCTGCTAAAAGGCATATATTATACATATAAATGGTAATTGCATATTAATGACCCGATAATTACTTAGGATGCAAAAAGAAACTGACCCTAGATCAAGGACAAAATCAACTGCTAACTAGGGATGTAACGATTCAGCAATACGCATTGGTCCCGGTTCAAATGTCCCCGGGTCCCCAAACTGTTCCAAATTTAGCATGAATCGGTCATAAAATCGATTGAAACRTTACGAATCGGCGGTGCAGAAAAATGTTTTGCTCATATTACTTTCTACTTTCTGAAAATACCTCATATTTTGTGACAACTGATGCGTCCTGTCTTTGTGTCGAACTAAGCAACTGTGTTGACAGTCATTGATGAACAAGTCATTTTACATGCCAAACAACTCAGGCATTATCAGTAGCCTAGTCAAACYGCGCTCGGTGCACGGCTTAGCACGCTGACCAAGAGGTAGGCCGCGCGTCACCTTCAGCATCAAAATGTTTGTAAAATGGCTWGMGCATTATTAGGCTTTATTAGTTGAGTGACAACCAATGTCATTTTCTAGATTATTGTAATCAAATGCGCTGTTGAAAAGTGTTTTTACCGGAATAAAGTAGCCTAAACTACCGCCTGAGAAACGTCTCATCTGGCTATAGGCTATAGCATACCTGCTGATCGGGGCTTAGGCTACATTACATTTYATTTTCAATTGTTCCGGTTTACCATCAGCAATAGTTTTGGTCATATTTAGATATACAGGGTAAAGTTGATCATTTCATGAGAACAGAAAACTTCCAAACGGTTTGACATGGGGGATGAAATCCAAAGATGTGTTGTATATTCATTGGCTATGTCATATGATTTTTTTTWAAATATAAATATTGATTACATTACTAGCTCAAACACTTTGAATCTGCAAAAATTACTAATTAATTAGTGGATGATGGTGATTTCAGATCAAAAGTGGAGGGAGAAAAAGCTAACATTACCTCCCTTATCTGATAGTGGGGTGGTAGATGCCCTGTTTCCCTTATGGCTCAGCACAGGTGCCTACATTACACATGTATATAATTCTCACATACAGACAGACAAACGGAGAGAGAGAGGTCAGCTCAGAGAGAGCCAGCTCAGAGAGATCCAGCACAGAGAGATCCAGCTCAGAGAGATCCAGCTCAGAGAGATCCAGCTCAGAGAGGCCCAGCACGAGTGCCATCAGCAGTAGTTTTGAATTTAGTATGGAAAATTAATGTATTTATGCAACAAATGTTAGTGTATCGAATAGCACCGAATCAATTCAAACTAAAACGTATTATCATTCCTGTATCGTATCTGAGGCCATGTATCTAGATACGTATCGAATCGTCTTGAAAGGGAAATATGCACATCCCTAATGCTAACCATAGCCACAAAAAGGGTAGATGGGGATCCGAAAGGGTGCYGAGACAAAAAAGGAGGCCTTTTATTATTCTAAGCATTTGACTCCTGAATAGGGTGTTTTTGACGATTCCCGGATGTGGATACGCGTTCATACAAAGTGCCTGTGAAGGACAGTCTAGTGTGATTTCAGTGTCTGACCATTAACTCCATTCTGTAATGTTAGAAATATGTATTCATTATTTAAAAGGCTCCTTTATAATGCCTCCATAGAGGTGTCATAAGCATGTCATTCAAGCACAAAGTAAGGAGATGGGTTTAGGGTCTTGTGCTTCATACCAGACAGAATCTGGTTATGTGACATCATTTGTCAACTTCTAATGTAAYGCCAATTAAGTAGTGTTTATGACAACCTTRTGTAGCTAGGCATTATGACGACACATTTAAAACAAAGTGTTAGGCTATTTTAAAGCAGTAGTGACATAACCATTTATGAACCGCTCATATACCTCTTATGAATGTGTTATGTAAGGGTTATGAATGTGTTATAAAGGCCTTATGTAGGTACCCTTCAAATAAAACACTGCCGACGACATATCAGAGCCAGGTGTGTTCAAAGTCAGGGTCGTGAGCCCCGGTTGGTCCGCATGGGGAGATTCCAATCTCGGCGCTGTGATAGCGGAACAGGAAGGGACAATGGCCCAGTTGTGGGACTCGGGTAAATAATTGATGAARAATTCCAAGTGTGAAAGGATTGGGTGACAACATTTATGAGGGTTCGCCGAGGAAAAGAACATTGGTGCCGTCTTGTGTTTCGCAACAGGCTTTTTATGCAAAGACAGTTCATTGATACTGTAAAATAGATGCTTTGTATTGACACACGAAAAGGATGGCCTCACTGTCTCCTAGCTAAGGGCAGACTTTTGATTTGATTTTCATACAATGAGAAAGACGTACCAAGAGATATGTCGGCCTACCGAGAGATTAATGGCGAGAGAGTGACAGAGAGAGTGACAGAGAGAGTGCGATCTCAACAGACTGAACGTGTATCAGATTAGTATCTAATTGGCTAGGAGGAAGAGAAGAGAGAACAGGAGAGACAGAAAGAGAAAGAGAGAAAGAGAGAGAGAGAAGAGAGAAAGAGAGAGAGAAGAGAGAGAGAGAGAGAGAGAGAGAGAGAGAGAGAGAGAGAGAGAGAGAGAGAGAGAGAGAAGAGAGAGAGAGTAGTATGTGTTGTGAAGAAGGCAGGCCGACAAGGATCAAGACAAGAGGTTGTAACTAAAGTGTTAATCACCTTAACCAAATCAAGAGCATCCCCCCATAGCCGTGCCTCTGGACAGCTTAATGGACTGAGATGACTGGATGCCAAGTAGGCTCTTCACTACACTCTCCTACACAATGGCTGCTGCTGGACCATATCCAGTCATGTCTATTCAAAGTTCAGCCCCAAACTTCAAAGAGTTCCGGTTTGAGCTGAACTTGGGGTGTATTCAGTGCACACCGTAGCAAAATGTTTCGCAACGAGTTTCTATTGGACAAATTCAGGTGGTCAGTCCTCGTTTAATTTGTTTTCTTCTGTTTGGTTTCTAGTGAATACACCCCTGAACGTTGAGGTAGCACATGAAATGCAGTACTTCCTGAAATGCAGGAAAATCAATGGCCCTGTTGGAATACTCAAATGCATCCTTCCCTCCTTCCTTTCTTGAAGTAATCACAGATCGGAATTGGTTGGATCAGTGAAGTAATGGGGTGGTAACCTTGCTTTCATCTTTCCAATCACTTATAGATCTGTTGATTACCTCAAGGAAACAAGGAGGCATGCATTTAAGCATTCTAACACAGGCCATTGAGTTTGAAGGAGGCCTAACTCTGAGGAGATCTGCTTACACAATCCATTCCCCAGTTAACCACCACAGCCCTTAGAAAGAGATGAACAATTCCACTCAAACCAGGACTGTGACGAAATATGCAGCGTCGCCATATTTCCTTTAGACCCGCACTCTGCTCTCACTGTATCTCTCTTGTTCACTTTCCCGCTTTCCCTCACTCTTTCCTCTATCTATTTATCCATCTGCCTCCCCCTCCCTCCTCCCCTCCATTTTTCCATCCCCGCCAACTCCACACTGACACACTCCCTCCCCGGACAATAGGGCTTCCTCAGATTGTTGAAATCAATACAAAACCATTTTCTAGACGCATAGAAGCCGCAGAACTATCAAAACAACCCGACCCAAGCCTGATGTACTGTCCAAACAGGCAGTTCAGCTATTTAAAAAAGGAGTGGGAGGACGGTATCCCCTCACTTGTCAGTCTCACCTTAGGAAAGGAGAAAGCAGGGACAGTGAGAGGCAGACCCTCTGCTGCTCACTCCCTCCCTCCGTTGAGACTGACCATCAGATGCAGGCGCCATCAGTCCAGTAAAATAAACAAAAAGTAAATTATTTCAATTTATGCTGTACCTCACAAGTGATACAACAACTGATCTATTTTGTTATCAAAGCTCGTGTTTTGGAATATAATATGGTCTTAAAATAACAATATTGTCAGGCCAAGCACATAGCCAATAGGCTGTGATAATACAGTATATACAGACTACTGCACAAACTTCAGTCCGACAGAACTGTTTTTATTAATGTTGCATAGGCTTATATTTTTTTAAGTCATGTTTAAAAAAAATCTGAGCAGTAGCTTTCGGCTTGCTTTTTAACTGCGAAAGTGATCTGGACTCAGAAAAGGTTGGTGATCACTGCTATAGACAGCACAAGCCTATGGGAAATAGTCATTTTGGCCGCGGACGTCACTGTTACTGTATAGAGCAAGTTTTCAAGGTGTTTGTGGGTGCTGCATGTTGTGGTAATTCGGCCATTCTGTGGCTCCGGGGGAGTTTTCTATACAGCCTGCCAGATGCGGGCTAAACTGAAATGCCACGCTTTGGCCATAGATCCGATCGCGGATCTCGCGGCATTTCGGAGAATCCCGAGAGCCATGCTTTCGGGGGGTGGATTGTGCTCAAGTTTCTTTTTTGATTTTAGGATCAATGTTGTCACAGTTGCTTCTCGTTGAAGAGGTAGCTACTAACATTCCAATGCCGTAGCTAGCTATCCTCTTCCTCCTTTTCTGAATCAATTTCTGGCCATTTCTTTCTAGCTGGCAAAATAAGTGAGCTAGATTTTGTGTACTGCCATATGTTGAATACATAACTAAGTTTGGCACTGCTATGGGCTAGTAAAAATCCTAAACCTAGCCAGCTAGACAGTGATAGCCACAAGCTAAATCCGGGAGAGAGGGAGGAAAGAATTCACTTGGTTTCATCAGCTGCTGGCTAAATCAAACACATATTTCCACATATAATTGATATATTGTAGAAAAATCCTGACAGACGTTTCCATATTAAAARGTGAAGTGCCACTTACAGCTTACCACAGTACAGTAGGTTACAGGCAACATGTTCCTCAACCGTGTGAGTCATAGAAATTACAATCTTGCGTTCGTGGCTTTCCATCAGTTTTCATAGCTTTTATACGCAGGGAGCATAAACTGTACAATTATAAACAAACAATTATTTTTCAAGAACCCATTTCTAAAGAACCCATGTACATTAGTTAATATACAGCACCAACTACATAACTTGGTGTTCATTACAATAACAGTTAACACTTACTATCATGAGCATGATATAACACTCTCATGCCACAGTCATTCGAATGTCATAGTAGAGAGCCACAGCTAAAAGTAGGGCTGGGCAGTATACCGTATTTTACTATATACCAGTATTGCTGCATGGACCGGTTACGGGTTTTTACTTTACCTTCTATAACGGTATTTGAAAGTTTGGTATGTTAAATGTGATATGCCTTGTGTAATGTCCACTTTTATAGTTTACACCACTACTTGAGTCATCCCTCTCCGCTCTCTCCATGCAACTTTCCACACAGACTTAGCCACGCCCAATGTCACTCAATGAGTTGTTGTTGCTTGACCACGAGACACTTGCGTTCAGTCTGCATATTCAATGCAGCACATGCAGGATTTTCTTAGCAAGTTTTAGCTAAATCATGTTAGCCGCTAATGCTAATCACTAGTTAGCTAGCTAGCTAATAAATGTACAGAGTCCGAGCAAAAGTAGCTTGCTAATACAGCCTGATACCAGTGCTGTAGTAAATCAGCATGTTGTTTGTGCAACAGTATCTTTTAAATCAAAGACGAATAGGCAAAGCATGAATATGTTGGCTAGATGAAGAAACATTTAATGTAGCCAAAGATTATAGGGTCTCCAAGGAAACACTGACCATCACTTTGGTTCCTACCCTGTCACAATAATTCCTCCCTGGCATTTTCCTTTGTTGTAATGTCAAACAACACTGTATTCAAAGTGCCCGCTATTATTTATATTCCAACCATAGAATTAGAATAAACATTATGTATTGAACAAAAATATAAAATACAACATGTAAGATCCCAGAAAATGTTCCATATAAACAAAAAGTGTATATCGCTTAAATGTTTTGCACAAATTTGTTTACATCCATGTTAGCGAGCATTTCTCCTTTGCCAATATAATCTATCTACCTGACAGGTGTGGCATATCAATAAGCGGATTAAACAGCGTGACCATTACACGGGTGCACCTTGTGCTGGGAACAATAAAAGGTCACTCTAAAATGTGCAGTTGTCACACAACACAATGCCACAGATGTCTCAAGTTGAGGGAGCGTGCAATTGGCATGCTGACTGCATGAGTGACCAACAGAGCTGTTTCCAGATAACATTTTAACTAATTTCTGTACCATGAGCCACATCATAGAGAATTTGGCAGTACGTCCAACTGGCCTCACAACCGCAGACCACGTGTAACTACGCCAGCCTCCACATCCGGCTTCTACACCTACGTGATCGTCTGAGACCAGCTACCCGGAAAGCTGATGAAAATGTTGGTTTGCACGAACAAAGAATTTCTGCAAAAAACTGTCAGAAACCGGCACATCTGCGTGCTCACCAGGGTCTTGACCTGACTGCAGTTTGGCGTCGTAACCAACATCAGTGGGCAAATTCTCACCTTCGATGACCACTGGCATGCTGGAGAAGTGTGCTCTTCACGGATTAATCCCGGTTTCAACTGTACCGGGCAGATGGCAAAACGTGTGTATGGCGTTGTGTGGGAGAGCGGTTTGCTGATGTCAACGTTGTGAACAGGGGTTGTGGTATGGGCAGGCATAAGCTACGGACAACGAACACAATTGCATTTTATTGATGACAATTTGAATGCACAGAGATACCGTGATGAGATCCTGAGGCCCATTGTCGTGCCAYTCATCYACCGCCATCACCTCATTTTTTAGCATAATAATGCATGGCCCAATGTCACAAGGATCTCTACACAATTCCTGGAAGATGAAAAAGTCCCAGTTATTCAATGGCCTGCATACTCACCAGACATGTCACCCATTGAGCATGTTTGGAATGCTCTAGATCGACGTGTACGACAGCATTTCCAGTTACCGCCAATATCCAGCAACTTCGCATTGAAGAGGAGTGGGACAACATTTCACAATCAACGGCCTGATCAACTCAATGTGAAAGAGATGTGACGCGCTGCATGAGCAAATGGTGGTCACACCTGATACTGACTGGTTTTCTGATCCACGCACCTACCTTTGTTTTTTTTGTTTTTATCTGTGACCATCAGATGCATTATTTGTATTCCCAGTCATGTGAAATCCATAGACTGGGGCCTAATGCATTTATTTAAATTGACTGATTCCTTATATGAACTGTAACTCAGTAAAATCTTTGAAATTGTTGCATTTATATTTTTGTTCAGTGTATTTCCATTACTCCAACAGTTCACCCAAGTATTTTGATCTAAATCGCAAGTCAAATCGCAACATTTGGTTAAAAATAAGGCCTAGTTTTCTTTCTCCATATAGTGCAGCCCTATGTGGCAGCGTAGAAATGATCTCAAATGAGTGCAAGAAATGCAGAAATTGATGGGAATGCAGGAAATTATTTTAGGTTGAATTGAACAGTATAAAACAATCCAAATTGAGAAAGACCCATTGAAATCACTTATAAAGCAAATTATGAACTTTTATTATTGAAAAACATAAAAACATAAATTCTCAAAATGTAGTTATTTGACATAGCCTTGTTCTGTTCAATGTCCTCTACCTAAATATGCCATGAAAATGTTGTTWAGTTCAAAAGAATACAAGACAGAAAGTGCTGACACCATTCAAACCAATGAGGGTTCGGGACTTTAAAGCCAATTATCTCAGAGTCATCTTTTTGCAGATAGAATCTTATAATCCCAAGCTCTCGATAGGTAAATAAATATACATCACATTTTAGTCATTTAGCAGACGCTCTTATCCAGAGCAACCTTTGTCTCAGCATATGACAATAATGTTCCTGACAATGGCAAATTATTCATAGTTATTAGATTATTACTATACTTGTTCYGTCATTCTTACGACAGTATGACACACTTCAAGTGAAGCACACTGTCTGGAAAAGCCAAGTCCTCCTCCTCCTAAAAAAACATTGAAAGAACTCAGACATTTCATTAACATTCTTGCATGTGAAAGAATGCTATCTTAAAGTCAAGGATGATAGACGACRAGGAATCTTATGGAGCCAAATGGAGCCAAAGGGAGTAGGGTGAAGTTGCCCCTAGACACAGATCTTGGGGCAGTTTAGCATTTCCCCCACTAATGGTTAAGGTTAGGATTGGGTGATGGGCAGCTAATTCTAGATCTGTACCTACTGGAATTTTTTCACTGGAACGCAAAATGTTGTCATGTTGCAGCTAGGTAAATCCCCATTAGAAAGCCTCTACGGGCCTCCATAATAGTCTTGATATTGCACTCATGCAAGTGTTTTCTGGAATGTGAACGCATATACAGTGGCTTGCGAAAGTATTCACCCCCCTTGGCATTTTTCCTATTTTGTTGCCTTAAAACCTGGAATTAAAATGTATTTTGGGGGGTTTGTATCATTTGATTTACACAACTCTGAAGATTCACAATAAAAAATATTTTGCAACAAACAAGAAATAAGACAAAAAAACTGAAAACTTGAGCATGCATAACTATTCACCCCCCCAAAGTTAATACTTTATCAAGCTACCTTTTGCAGCAATTACAGCTGCAAGTCTCTTGGGTTATGTCTCTATAAGCTTGGCACATCTAGCCACTGGGATTTTTGCCCATTCTTCAAGGCAAAACTGCTCCAGCTCCTTCAAGTTGGATGGGTTCCGCTGATGTACAGCAATCTTTAAGTCATACCACAGATTCTCAATTGGACTGAGGTCTGGGCTTTGACTAGGCCATTACAAGATATTTAAATGTTTCCCCTTAAACCACTTGAGTGTTGCTTTAGCAGTATGCTTAGGGTCATTGTCCTGCTGGAAGTTGAACCTCCGTCCCAGTCTCAAATCTCTGGAAGACAAACAGGTTTCCATCTAKAATTTCCCTTTATTTAGCACCATCCATCATTCCTTCAATTCTGACCAGTTTACCAGTCCCTGCCGATGAAAAACATGGTGTTCTTGAGGTGATGAGAGGTGTTGGGTTTGCACCAGACATAGCGTTTTCCTTGATGGCCAAAAAGCTACATTTTAGTCTCATCTGACCAGAGAACCTTCTTCCATATGTTTGGGGAGTCTCCCACATGCCTTTTGGTGAACACCAAATGTGTTTGCTTATTTCTTTCTTTAAGCAGTGACTTTTTTCTGGACACTCTTCMTTAAAGCCCAGCTCTGTGGAGCACGGCTTAAAGTGGTCCTAGGAACAGATACTCCAATCTCCGCTGTGGAGCTTTGCAGCTCCATCAAGGTTATCTTTGGTCTCTTTGCTGACTTTCTGATTAATGCCCTCCTTGCCTGGTCCGTGAGTTTTGGTGGGTGGCCCTCTCTTGGCAGGTTTGTTGTGGTGCCATATTCTTTCTATTTATTAATAATCGATTTAATGGTACTAAGTGGGATGCAAAAAGTTTTGGACATTTGTTTTTTATAACGCAACCCAGATCTGTACTTCTCCACAACTTTGTCCCTGACCTGTTTGGAGGGCTCCTTGGTCTTCATGGTACTGCTTGCTTGGTGGTGCCCCTTGCTTAGTGGTGTTGCAGACTCTGGGGCCTTTCAAAACAGGTGTACAGTTGAAGTCGGAAGTTTGCATACACTTAGGTTGGAGTCATTAAAACTCGTTTTTAAACCACTCCACAAATGTATTGTTAACAAACTATAGTTTTGGCAAGTCGGTTAGGACATCTACTTTGTGCATGACACAAGACCTAAAAGGTACCACGTTCATCTGTACAAACAATAGTATGCAAGTATAAACACCATGGGACCACGCAGCAGTCATACTGCTCAGGAAGGAGACGTGTTCGATCTCCTMGAGATGAACGTACTTTGGTGCGAAAAGTGCAAATCAAACCCAGAACAACAGCAAAGGACCTCGTGAAGGTGCTGGAGGACACAGGTACAAAAGTATCTATATCCACAGTAAAACGAGTCCTATATCGACATAACCTGAAAGGCCGCTCAGCAAGGAAGAAGTCACTGCTCCAAAACCGCCATAAAAAAGCCAGACTACGGTTTGCAACTGCACATGGGGACAAAGATCGTACTTTTTGGAGAAATGTCCTCAAACAGAAACAACCAGGTGGCCATAATGACCATCGTTATGTTTGGAGGAAAAAGGGGAATGCTTGCAAGCTGAAGAACACCATCCCAACTGTGAAGCACGGGGGTGGCAGCATCATGTTGTGGGGGTGCTTTGCTGCAGGAGGGACTGGTGCACTTCACAAAATAGATGGCATCATGAGGWATGAAAATTATGTGAATATATTGAAGCAACATCTCAAGACATCAGTCAGGAAGTTAAAGCTTGGTCGCAAATGGGTCTTCCAAATGGACAATGACCCCAAGCATACTTCCAAAGTTGTGGCAAAATGGCTTAAGGACAACAAAGTCAAAGAATTGGAGTGACCATCACAAAGCCCTGACCTCAATCACAAAGAAAATTTGTGGGCAGAACTGAAAAAGCGTGTGCGAGCAAGGAGGCCTACAAACCTGACTCAGTTACAGCAGCTCTGTCAGGATGAAAGGCGCCTAAATTCACCCAACCTATTGTGGGAAGCTTGTGGAAGGCTACCCGAAACATTTGACCCAAGTTAAACACTTTAAAGGCAATGCTACCAAATACTAATTAAGTGTATGCATGTAAACTTCTGACCCACTGGGAATGTGATGAAAGAAATAAAACCTGAAATAAATCACTCTCTCTACTATTATTCTGACATTTCACATTCTTAAAATAAAAGTGGGGATCCTAACTGACCTAAGAAAAGGGAATTTTTATTAGGATTAAATGTCAGGAATTGTGAAAAACTGAATTTAAATGTATTTGGCTAAGATAAACTTCCGACTTCAACTGTATATATACTGAGATCATGTGACACTTAAATAAAGTCCACCTGTGTGCAATCTAACTAGTTTTTTTTTCTTCATTTCACCAATTGACTATTTTGTGTATGTCCATTACATGAAATCCAAATAAAAATCAATTTAAATTACAGGTTGTAATGCAACAAAATAGTAAAAATGCCAAGGGGAATGAATACTTTTGCAAGGCACTGTAGGTAGCATACATTCCCATGTTACCAAATGTTCTCACTTGCAGAGATGATGCTGATGACTGAAAACAACCCAGCAGCTATGAAATTGGCTGCAGGGTATAGGCAAAGAAAACAGATAAATGGAACAACTATGGCTTTCATTATTTCAGCAAGTCTATCTAGGCAGTTTTTAAAAAATGTCCGTCAACTGGGTTGTCAATACATTTACAATAAAATGGACTTCAAAATATTTTGGTGATCAACACAATTGGCATTTTTAGACATACAGTTGGATCCGAAATTATTGATCATAACATTTAGCAAAAATGACAATATAAAATAAAATTTAAATTCTGAGCTATATTACATGCAAAAAAAAAAAAAAAAAAAAAGGGGGAAATTATATTATAATAATACAATTACTCAGAGAAAGATATTTTGTTTAAAAAGCAACATTATTTATTCTCAAAAAGGTAGGGGTCAAAATTATTGACACCCCTGTTTTCAATACCTCACCTTACAAGGATAAGGGCACTGAGCCTTTTCTGAAACGTTTTATGAGTTGGAGAACACATCTTAGACCATTCCTACATACAGAATCATTCCAGATCCTTGAGATCCTTCGTCTGCACCTCCGGCTCTTCAATTCAAATCACAGGTTTTCAAGTCCTAAGACTGAGATGGTAATTTCTTTGTGGATTTTGATGTGTTCTTGGGGTCATTGTCAGCAACCAGTGTTTTGTCTAAAATGTCCTGGTACTGGGTAAAGTTAATGATGCCGTTGACCTTAACAAGGTGCCCCAGGACCCAGTCATTTTTGCTCATCTTTATCAATGGTGTCAATAAYTTCCAACCACACTGTAGTTTGAGGAGTGAAACRGGGGGGGGGGGGGGGGATACGGTAAGGTATAAGATAGTAAGCATTATTTATGGCCCAAGGACAATGAGTTGTGTTGAGCACGAGAGAGAGTATGTACATAGCCAAATTGTTTCTTTGTTTTTCAGTTTCAGTCACATGACAAGAGCTTTGATCCTACTGCTTCCTTTTCCCGTACCTTTGAGCAAGACTTCCTTTCACAATGCTTTTCTCAGTAAATAAGTAGTCCCTAACTTAGCACTAATGGATACTACAGCACAATGATAATTAGGCCTATTTCAAGAGAGATAGTGTGTAAAAGGAAATGCACAAGATCTTTGATGTGTAGTGCACTTTCGGGGTGATAGGCCTACCTAAAACAAATCTATATTTATTGCAGCATAGGCCATCTCCCTTACCACTCTTATTTAGGGGCACTGTGGGCACTGACGGTAAAAAATAAGTTTGCGTATTATTATAAGTGCTTGTTAATAATCGTGTGCCAACTGTCATGACAGAATTACCCATGTTAGCACCAATTACCAGGTATTTACCTAAGTATTTCATGAAAGAAAGTAAGAAACCCTTTAGAGGGCCTGTTTAGTTGGTTTCTGAAATGGACCAATTTACTTCAAAATAGAAAATTGGTATAGTAGCTCATTTTCTGGCCTAACTCGGGCCACTCTGGCGCTTGCAAGCTAAAACCTTCAGAATGAAAAGATTGACTAGTGGGTTGAATCCCAACGTTGAAGTATGGATATAAACTCATTATATGAACAGTCATCGATGCACCTTTTAAAAGGGTTAGAAAAACAAAGTAGGCTTGAAGTCTTTTTAAAATATTCAAGCTTAGCTAAAGATTGCACAGAAAAATGTGGCCTTGTATTTCAAAACATGACCAACATTCACATAATAAGTTAAAACTGAGAAACCCTTAACCGTGTAAGCCAGCATTATCTTTGAGAGCCCCTTGAGCGATTGTTTTCTTGGGCCTGAAAAGGACATTTGTTAAAGATAGGCTACTGTGAATGTAACAATAGGAAAAGTAAAGTCATCATCTGTAGACTATTGTCCTGTCCATCTTTAGATATACAATGTACATTGATAAATATAACAGGGGAGAGCATAGCCCTTGATCATGACTCTCAGTTCATTATCTTTCATATCAGCAAGAAAAAAATAAAACACACACACACACAGTATTGTGCAAAAGTTTTAGGCAGGTGTGAAAAAATGCTGTAAAGTAAGAATGCTTTAAAAAATAGACATGTTAATAGATTATATTTATCAATTAACTAAATGCAAAGTGAGTGAGCAGAACAAAAATCTAAATCAAATCCATATTTGGTGTGACCACCCTTTGACATCTTCAACAGGATAACAACAATAAGCACACAGCCAAGACAACGCAGGAGTGGCTTCGGGACAAGTCTCTGAATGTCCTTGAGTTGCCCAGCCAGAGCCTTGACTTGAACTTGATTGAACATCTCTGGAGAGGCCTGAAAATAGCTGTGCAGCGATGCTCCCCATCCAACCTGACAGAGCTTGAAAGGATCTGCAGAGAAGAATGGGAGAAACTCCCCAAATACAGGTGTGCCATGCTTGTAGTGTCATACCTAAGAAGACTTGGTGTTTCAACAAAGTACTGAGTAAAAAGTCTGAATACATATGTACAGTTGAAGTCAGAAGTTTACATACACCTTAGCCAAATACATTTAAACTCAGTTTTTCACAATTCCTGACATTTAATCCTAATAACAATTCCCTGTCTTAGGTCAATTAGGATCACCACTTTATTTTAAGAATGTTTCAGAATAATAGTAGAGAATGATTTATTTCAGCTTTTATTTATTTCATCACATTCCCAGTGGGTCAGAAGTTTACATACACTAGTATGTGGTAGCATTGCCTTTAAATTGTTTAACTTGGTCAAACGTTTCAGGTAGCCTTCCACAAGCTTCCCTCAATAAGTTACGTGAATTTTGCCCCATTCCTACTGACAGAGCTGGTGTAACTGAGTCAGGTTTGTAGGCCTCCTCGCACGCACACACTTTTTCAGTTCTGCCCACAAATGTTCTATAGGATAACCACCACAATCAGATGCGGGCACTAAGACCGCACTCAGTCAGCTGTATAAGGAAATAAGCAAACAGGAAACCACTCACCCAGAGGCGGCGCTCCTAGTGGCCGGAGACTTTAATGCAGGGAAACTTAAATCAGTTTTACCAAATCTCTATCAACATGTTAAATGTGCAACCAGAGGGAAAAAAATTCTAGATCACCTGTACTCCACACACAGAGACGGTGGTCGGATTTGGTAAATCCGACCACAACCTATCCTCCTGATTCCTGCTTACAAGCAAAAATTAAAGCAGGAAGCACCAGTGACTCGGTCTATTAAAAAATGGTCAGATGAAGCAGATGCTAAACTACAGGACTGTTTTGCTATCACAGACTGGAACATGTTCCGGGATTCTTCTGAGGACATTAAGGAATACAACACATCAGCAACTGGCTTTATCAATAAGTCCATTGAGGACGTCGTCCCCACAGTGACTGCAGTGACTGTACGTACATACCCCAACCAGAAGCCATGGATTACAGGCAACAYTCGTACTGAGCTAAAGGGTAGAGCTGCCGCTTCAAGGTGCAGGACTCTAACCCGGAAGCTTACAAGAAATCCCACTATGCCCTGCGACGAACCATCAAACAGGCAAAGCGTCAATACAGGGCTAAGATTGAATCATACTACACCGCCTCCGACGCTCGTCGGATGTGGCAGGGCTTGCAAACTATTACAGTCTACAAAGGGAAGCACAGCCACGAGCTGCCCAGTGACACAAGCCTACCAGACGAGCTAAATCACTTCTATGCTCGCTTCGAGGCAAGCAACACTGAGGCATGCATGAGAGCATCAGCTGTTCCGGATGACTGTGGGATCACGCTCTCCGTAGCCGACGTGAGTAGGACGTTTAAACAGGTCAACATACACAAGGCTGCGGGGCCAGACAGATTACCAGGACGTGTGCTCCGGGCATGTGCTGACCAACTGGCAGGTGTCTTCACTGACATTTTCAACATGTYCCTGATTGAGTCTKTAATACCAACATGCTTCAAGCAGACCACCATAGTCCCTGTGYCCAAGAACACAAAGGCAACCTGYCTAAATGACTACAGACCCGTAGCACTCACGTCTGTAGCCATGAAGTGCTTTGAAAGGCTGGTAATGGCTCACATCAACACCATTATCCCAGAAACCCTAGACCCACTCCAATTTGCATACCGCCCAAACAGATCCACAGATGATGCAATCTCTATTGCACTCCACACTGCCTTTTCCCACCTGGACAAACGGAAAACCTATTTGAGAATGCTATTCATTGACTACAGCTCAGCGTTCAACACCATAGTCCCCTCAAAGCTCATCACTAAGCTAAAGAACCTGGGACTAAACACTCTGCAACTGGATCCTGGACTTCCTGAAGGGTCACCCCCAGGTGGTGAGGGTAGGTAGCAACACATCTGCCACACTGATCCTCAACACTGGAGCTCCCCAGGGGTGCGTGCTCAGTCCCCTCCAACTCCCTGTTCACCCAAGACTGCATGACCAGGCACGAGTCCAACACCATCATTAAGTTTGCAGACGACATAACAGTGGTAGGCCTAATCACAGACAACGATGAGACAGCCTATAGGGTGGAGGTCAGAGACCTGGCCGGGTGGTGCCAGAATAACAACCTATCCCTCAACGTAACCAAGACTAAGGAGATGATTGTGGACTACAGGAAAAGGAGCACCAAGCATGTCCCCATTCTTATCGACGGGGCTGATGTGGAGCAGGTTGAGAGCTTCAAATTCCTTGGTGTCCACATCAACAACAAACTAGAATGGTCCAAACACACCAAGACAGTCGTGAAGAGGGCACGACAAAGCCTATTCCCCCTCAGGAAACTAAAAAGATATGGCATGGGTTCTGAAATCCTCAAAAGGTTCTACAGCTGCAACATCGAGAGCATCCTGACCGGTTGCATCACTGCCTGGTACGGCAATTGCTCGGCCTCTGACCGCAAGGCACTTCAGAGGGTAGTGCGTATGGCCCAATACATCACTGGGGCAAAGCTGCCTGCCATCCAGGACCTCTACACCAGGCGGTGTCAGAGGAAGGCCCTACATTGTCAAAGACCCCAGCCACCCCAGTCATAGACTGGTCTCTCTACTACCGCATGGCAAGCGGTACCAGAGTGCCAAGTCTAGGACAAGAAGGCTTCTCAACAGTTTTTACCCCCATGCCATAAGACTTCTGAACAGGTAATCAATGGTTACCCGGGCTATTTACATTGTGTGCCCCCCCCCAACCCCATTTTACGCTGCTGCTACTCTCTGTTTATCTTATATGCATAGTCACTTTAACCATACATCCATATACATACTACCTCAATTGGCCCGACCAACCAGTGCTCCCGCACATTGGCTAACTGAGCTCTGCATTGTGTCCCACCAACCCCTCTTTTTACACTACTGCTACTTTCTGTTCGTCATATATGCATAGTCACTTTAACCATACCTACATGTACATACTACCTCAATAAGCCTGACTAACCAGTGTCTGTATATAGCCTTGCTACTCTTATTTTCAAATGTATTTTTACTGTTGTTTTATTTCTTTACATACACACACCTTTTTTTCGCACTATTGGTTAGAGCCTGTAAGTAACCATTTCACTGTAAGGTGAAGCTGTAAGGTAAAGCATTTCACTGTATTCGACACACGTGACAAATAAACGTTGATTTGATGTCAGGGCTTTGTGATGGCCACTCCAATACCTTGAATTTGTTGTCCTTAAGCCATTTTGCCACAACTTTGGAAGTATGCTTGGGGTCATTGTCCATTTGGAAGACACATTTGCAACCTAGGTTTAACTTCCTGACTGATGTCTTGAGATGTTGCTTCAATATATACACATAATTTCCATTCCTCATGATACCATCTATTTTGTGAAGTGCACCACTCCCTCCTGCAGCAAAGCACCCCCACAACATGATGCTGCCACCCTCGTGCTTCACGGTTGGGATGGTGTTCTTCGGCTTGCAAGCATCCCCCTTTTTCCTCCAAACATAACGATGGTCATTATGTCCAAACAGCTCTATTTTTGTTTCATTAGACCAGAGGCCATTTCTCCAAAAAGTACGATCTTTGTCCCCATGTGCAGTTGCAAACCGTAGTCTGGCTTTTTTATGGTGGTTTTGGAGCAGTGGCTTCTTCCTCGCTGAGCGGCCTTTCAGGTTATTTCAATATAGGACTCGTTTTACTGTGGATATAGATACTTTTGTTCCTGTTTCCTCCAGCATCTTCACAAGGTCCTTTGCTGTTGTTCAGGGATTGATTTGCACTTTTCGCACCAAAGTATGTTCATCTCTAGGAGACAGAATGCATCTCCTTCCTGAGCAGTATGACGGCTGCGTGGTCCCATGGTGTTTATACTTGCGTACTATTGTTTGTACAGATGAATGTGGTACCTTCAGGTCTTTGGAAATTGCTCCCAAAGATGAACCAGACTTGTGGAGGTCTACAATTGTTTTCTGAGGTCTTGGCTGATTTCTTTTGATTTTCCCATGATGTCAAGCAAAGAGGCACTGAGTTTGAAGGTCGGCCTTGAAATACATCCACAGGTACACCTCCAATGGACTCAAATGATGTCAATTAGCCAATCAGAAGCTTCTAAAGCCATGACATCATTTTCTGGAATTTTCCAAGCTGTTTAAAGGCACAGTCAACTTAGTGTATGTGAACTTCTGACCCACAGGAATTGTGATACAGTGAATTGTAAGTGAAAAGTCTGTTAACAAATGTTGGCAAAATTACTTGTGTCATGCACAAAGTAGATGTCCTAATCAACTTGCCAAAACTATAGTTTGTTAAAAAGAAATTTGTGGAGTGGTTGAAAAACGAGTTTTAATGACTCCAASCTAAGTGTATGTAAATACCGACTTTAACTGTAATTGTAATATCAGTTTTTTTATTTTAATACATTCTCTAAAATGTCTAAAAAACTGTTTTTGCTTTGTCATTATGGGGTATTGTGTGTAGGAAATAATACATTTAATACATTTTAGAATAAGGCTGTAACATAACAGAATTTGGAAAAGGTCAAGGGTCTGAATACTTTCTGAAAACACTGTAGGTTTGGGGTTGTTCATGTTTGATACTGTGAAACTTTGTGAATAGCTCACAGATTAGCATATCCTGTCATGTCATGATAACTTGGTTGGTACAGGCGAGCACATCAACGGTGGAGCTCGATTGATTGCTCTCTGTCGCATGGAAATAGTTGCAGTGTTTAGCTGTATATAGCCAGCTAACTAGTTGGTTGTTTTGTCTTGTTTCTACCTATTTAATTCATATGAAAGCGGCCCAAGCTGCTTACTGTAGCTAACTAACTAGTAAATCTGTCAGGCGAGTGTAGCGGTAAATTTGGCCTGCTCTCACGAAGCGTCAACTTCAGCTGTCCATTTCACTAGCTAGCATTACAGACAACTAGCCACCGAAATGAAGGCTAGAGTAATTTGTGTTTATCTGTTGGGTTTAGGTTAGGGTTTGTCATGTTTGCTTGGTGCAGATATCCACAGGCTATACATTGCCTCGTTTTCCTATTATTTGACAGCTTAGCTGTCCTGTTAGAGTAGTAGATTCCTGCGCAGCGGAGCTCATATAATGAGTTGGATATTTGTTTACATAGCCAGCTAACAAGTTGATTGTTCTGTCCTGTTTCTAATGATGCAACTGTCCCAGCTTCGTAACTAAATTGGCTAACTCTGTAGTTAGTCGGTCAGGCAAGAGTTGATTTTAGAAACTCAGCAAAAAAAAGAAACGTCCCTTTTTCAGGACCCTGTCTTCCAAAGATAATTCATAAAAATCCAAATACCTTCACAGATCTTCATTGTAAAGGGCTGATCGTCCTCGCAGTGGCAGACCAGGTGTAACAACACCTGCACAGGATCGGTACATCCAAACATCACACCTGCGGGACAGGTACAGGAGGGCAACAACAACTGCCCGAGTTACACCAGGAATCCCTCCATCAGTGCTCAGTGTCCACAATAGGCTGAGAGAGGCTGGACTTAAGAGCTTGTATGCCTGTTGTAGGCAGGTCCTCACCACACATCACCGGTAACAACCTCGCCTATGGGCACAAACCCACCGTTGCTGGACCAGACAGGACTGGCAAAAAGTGGTCTTCACTGACGAGTCGCGGTTTTGTCTCACCAGGGGTGATGGTCGGATTCACGTTTATCGTCAAAGGAATGAGCGTTACACCGAGGCCTGTACTCTGGAGCGGGATCGGTTTGGAGGTGGAAGGTTCGTCATGGTCTGGGGCGGTGTGTCACAGCATCATCGGACTGAGCTTGTTGTCATTGCAGGCAATCTCAATGCTGTGCGTTACAGGGAAGACATCCTCCTCCCTCATGTGGTACCCTTCCTGCAGGCTCATCCTGACATGACCCTCCAGCATGACAATGCCACCAGCCATACTGCTCGTTCTGTGCGTGATTTCCTGCACGACAGGAATGTCAGTGTTCTGCCATGGCCAGCGAAGAGCCCGGATCTCAATCCCATTGAGCACGTCTGGGACCTGTTGGATCAGAGGGTGAGGGCTAGGGCCATTCCACCCAGAAATGTCTGGGAACTTGCAGGTGCCTTGGTGGAAGAGTGGGGTAACATCTCACAGCAAGAACTGGCAAATCTGGTGCAGTCCATGAGGAGGAGATGCACTGCAGTACTAAATGCAGCTGGTGGCCACACCAGATACTGACTGTTACTTTTGATTTTGACCCCCCCCCCCTGTTCAGGGACACATTATTAAATTTCTGTTAATCACATGTCTGTGGAACTTGTTCAGCTTATGTCTCAGTTGTTGAATCTTGTTATGTTCATACAAATATTTACACATGTTAAGTTTGCTGAAAATAAACGCAGTTGACAGTGAGAGGACGTTTCTTTTTTTTGCTGAATATACACACACACACACACACACACACACACACACACACACACACACACACACACACACACACACACACACACACACACACAGAGAATGGGAGCCTATTTGCCATGTCTTAGCCTAGGACTAAAGCGAGTGGTTTTGGAGTTGTTTTTAAAAGTGGTAGGAACTTCTATCTGTTCCAGAGCTTGTAATGGATTTCAAAAAGACAATGGACGGGATTGACCATCGTGAGCAACTGAGGAGCTATTACAATGTTGGATGCACTGGCAGAAAATGGTGGAAGTATGTGTTTTGCAGGATGCTCAACATTGCCATCATAAATGCATACATTGTGGGGAACTCTGCAAAGGCCCCTTCCCAGAAACCCCAGGCTCTGGTCCCTGAAGGCATTCAAAATGCAGCTTGTGCATTCACTTTGTGATATGGCTACAGTGGCAGGAAGAGGGGAGGACCGAGTTGTAACTAATTTGAAAGCAGGTGAAGTTTGAAGGGCGCAAGAGAGGGAGTGGTGTGCATCTGGAGTAAACACAGGGCAAAGAGTGGGAGATGTGTAGAAATGTATTTTGGGTGCTCTACGTGTTCTGTGCCACTTTGCAGGATGGGGCAGTGCTTCCAGAAGTTCCATGACATGTTGTATGCTAAACGCCAATACTAAAGTGACAGTGTGAAATAAGAATTTCTCCTACAAATCTTTTGTTGTCTCTGAACAGTTGTGTTTTGTATCTTCTCTATCGAATACTTGCTGCGTTCACTGAATTGTTGTCAAAATAGGCTACTATTTCTACATTTTGTGTCAGGCCTGGTCTGTACTAAATCTTATTGAGAGAGCTAACCAACATATTGAAAGAGTCCCTGAATAGTTTGAATTTTTACAATGATACAGAAGTAGGAATTGTTGTCAATCAAATGGTCTACTTTGTGTGGGTTTTTAAATACCATCTGAATATCATCCTCTCGTCACATTTTGGATAATTGTTTTATTTATATGAAAATAATATTTACAAGTATAATATATTATACATTTTAAGTGAGTAATTTACAACAATTTAAATACTCTAGGGTTTTTTGTATTTAAACAATGGAATACAAAATGAGTGTTATTCCTACTGACATGTGATGTCATACACTACATGACAAAATGTTTGTGGACACCTGCTCATCGAACATCTCATTCCAAAATCATGGGCATTAATATGGAGTTGGTTCCCCCTTTGCTGCTATAACAGCCTCCACTCATCTGGGAAGGCTTTCCACTAGATGTTGGAACATTGTTGCGGAGACTTACTTTCATTCAGCCACAAGATCATTAGTGGTCGGGCACTGATGTTGGACGATTAGGCCTGGCTCACAGTCGACGTTCCAATTCATTCCAAAAGTGTTCAAATGGGGTTGAGGTCAGGGCTCTATTCAGGCCAGTCAAGTTCTCCCACACCGATCTCGACAAACCATTTCTGTATGAACCTCGCTTTGTGCACGGGGGCATTGTCATGCTGAAACATGAAAGGGCCTTCCCCAAACTGTTACCACAAAGTTGGAAGCAGAGAATCATCTAGAATGTCATTGTATTATGTATCGTTAAGATTTACCTTCACTGGAACTAAGGGGCCTAGCCCGAACCATGAAAAACATCCCCAAATCATTATCGCTCCTCCACCAAACTGTACAGTTGGCACTATGCATTGGGGCAGGTATCGTTCCCATGGCATCCTCCAAACCCAGATTTGTCTGTCGGTGGTGAAGCGTGATCCATCACTCCAGAGAACGCCTTTTGTGGCTGAGCTGTTGTTGCTCTTAGACGTTTCCAATTCACAATAACAGCACTTACAGTTGAGCGGGCAGCTCTAGAAGGGCAGAAATTTGACGAACTGACTTGTTAGAAAGGTGGCATCCTATGACGGTGCCACATTGAGGGTTTTTCTTTATTTTTACTATTTTCTACATTGTAGAATATTAGTGAAGACATCAAAACTATGAAATAACACATATGGAATCATGTAGTAACCAAAAAAGAGCAAAACAAATCAAAATATATTTTATATTTGAGATTCTTCAAATAGCCAAACTTTGCATTGATGGCTGCTTTGCACACTCTTGGCATTCTCTCAACCAGCTTCATGAGATAGTTACCTGGAATACATTTCAATTAACAGGTGTGCCTTCTTAAAAGTTAATTTGTAGAATTTATTTCCTTCTTAATGCGTTTGAGACAACCAGTTGTGTTGTGACAAGGTAGAGGGAGGTATTCCGAAGATAGACCCAATTGGTAAAATAACAAGTCCATATTATGGCAAGAACAGCTCAAATAAGCAAAGAGAAATTATTCCATCATTACTTTAAGACATGAAGGTCAGTCAATAAGGAACATTTCAAGAACTTTGAAAGTTTCTTCAAGTGCAGTCGCAAAAACCATCAAGCGCCATGATGAAACTGGCTCATGAGGACCGCCACAGGAATAGAAGACCCAGAGTTACCTCTGCTGCAGAAGATAAGTTCATTAGAGTTACCAGCCTCAGAAATTGCAGCCAAAAGAAATGCTTCACAGAGTTCAAGTAACAGACATCTCAACATCAACTGCACAGAGGAGACTGCGTGAATCAGGCCTTCATGGTCGAATTGCTGCAAAGAAACCACAACTAAAGGACACCAATAATAAGAACAGACTTGGGCCAAGAAACACAAGCAATGGACATTAGACTGGTGGAAATTTGTCCTTTGGTCTGGAGTCCAAATTGGAGATTTTTGGTTCCAACCGCCGTGTCTTTGTGAGACGTGGTATGGGTGAACGGATGATCTCCGCATGTCTATTTCCCACCGTAACGCATGGAGGAGTTATGGTGTGGGAGTGCTTTGATGGTGACACTGTCTGTGATTTATTTAGAATTCAAGGCACACTTAAACAGCATGGCTACCAGAGCATTCTGCAGCGATACGCCATCCCATCTGGTTTGAGCTTAGTGGGACTAGAATTTGTTTTTCAACAGAACAATGACCCAACACACTTCCAGGCTGTGTAAGGCCTATTTTATCATGAAGGAGAGTGATGGAGTGCTGCATCAAATGACCTGGCCTCCACAATCCCCCGACCTCAACCCAATTGAGATTGTTTGGGATGAGTCGGACCGCAGAGTGAAAGAAAAGCAGCCAACAAGTGCTCAGCATATGTGGGAACTCCTTTTAGACTGTTGGAAAAGCATTCCAGGTGAAGCTGGTTGAGAGAATGCCAAGAGTGTGGAAAGCTGTCATCAAGGCAAAGGGTGGCTATTTGAAGAATCTCAAATATAAAATATATTTTGATTTGTTTAACACTTTTTTTGGGTTACTACATGATTCCATGTGTTATTTCATAGCTTCGATATCTTCACAATTATTCTACTATGTAGAAAATATTATAAATAAAGAAAAACCCTTGAATGAGTAGGTGTTCTAAAACTTTTGACCGGTAGTGTGTGTGTGTGCGTATAGATATATAGATATCTATATATACACCTTTCAAAAGTGAAGGGTCATTTAGAAATGTCCTTGTTTTTGAAAGAAAAGCACATTTTTGGTCCATTACAATAACATCAAATTGATCAGAAATACAGTGTAGACATTGTTAATGTTGTAAATGACTATTGTAGTTGGAAATKGCAGATTTTTTATGGATTATCTACGTAGGCGTACTGAGGGCTATTATCAGCAACCATCACTCCTGTGTTCCAATGGCACGTTGTGTTAGCTAATCAAAGTTTATCATTTTAAAAAGCGAATTGATCATCAGAAAACCATTTTGCAATTATGTTAGCACAGCTGAAAACTGTTGTTCTAATTAAAGAAGCAATAAAACTGGCCTTTTTTAACCTGGTTGAGTATCTGGAGCATCAGCATTTGTGGGTTCGATTACAGGCTCAAAATGGCCAGAAACAAATACCTTTCTTCTGAAACTCGTCAGTCTATTCTTGTTCTGAGAAATGAAGGCTATTCCATGTGAGAAATTACCAAGGAACTGAAGATCTCTTACCACCCTGTGTACTACTCCCTTCACAGAACAGCGCAAACTGGCTATAACCAGAATAGAAAGAGTGGGAGGCCCCGGTGCACAACTGAGCAAGAGGACAAGTACATTAGAGTGTCTAGTTTGAGAAACAGATGCCTCACAAGTCTTCAACTGGTAGCTTCATTAAATAGTACCCGCAAAACACCAGTCTCAACGTCAACAGTGAAGAGGCAAACTGTGAAGACTATTTCTTCCTAACAACGACAGCCAACTTAGCCAAACATGGGATGATTTAACAAAAGCGCATTTGCGAAAAAAGCACAATCGTTGCACGACTGCACCTAATCATAAACATCAATGCCTTTCTTAAAATCAATACACAGAAGTATATATTTTTAAACCTGCATATTTAGCTAAAAGAAATCCAGGTTAGCAGGCAATATTAACCAGTTGAAATTGTGTCACTTCTCTTGCGTTCATTGCACGCAGAGTCAGGGTATACGCAACAGTTTGGGCTGCCTGGCTCTTTGCGAACTAATTTGCCAGAATTTTACGTAATTATGACATAACATTGAAGGTTGTGCAATGTAACAGGAATATTTAGACTTATGGATGCCACCCGTTAGATAAAATACGGAACGGTTCCGTATTTCACTGAAAGAATAAATGTTTTGTTTTGCGAGATGATAGTTTCCGGATTCGACCATATTAATGACCTAAGGCTCGTATTTCTGTGTGTTATTATGTTATAACTAAGTCTATGATTTGATAGAGCAGTCTGACTGAGCGATGGTAGGCACCAGCAGGCTCATAAGCATTCATTCAAACAGCACTTTCGTGCGTTTTGCCAGCAGCTCTGCTGTTTATGACTTCAAGCATATCAACTCCCGAGATTAGGCTGGTGTAACCGATGTGAAATGCCTAGCTAGGTAGCGGGGTGCGCGCTAATAGCGTTTCAAACGTCACTCGCTCTGAGACTTGGAGTAATTGTTCCCCTTGCTCTGCATGGGTACTTTGAGGGTGGCTGTTGTCGATGTGTTCCTCGTTCGAGCCCAGGTAGGAGCGAGGGGAGGGACGGAAGCTATACTGTTACACTGGCAATACTAAAGTGCCTATAAGAACATCCAATAGTCAAAGGTATATGAAATACAAATGGTATAGAGAGAAATAGTCCTATAATTCCTATAATAACTACAACCTAAATCTTCTTACCTGGGAATATTGAAGACTCATGTTAAAAGGAAACACCAGCTTTCATATGTTCTCATGTTCTGAGCAAGGAACTTAAACGTTAGCTTTTTTACATGGCACATATTGCACTTTTACTTTCTTCTCCAACACTTTGTTTTTGCATTATTTAAACCAAATTGAACATGTTTCATTATTTATTTGAGGCTAAATTGAATTTATTGATGTATTATATTAAGTTAAAATAAGTGTTCATTCAGTATAGTAATTGTCATTATTACAAATAAAAAAACTTTTTTTATTTTATTTATTTATTTTAAATCGGCCGACTAATCGGTTTCGGCTTTTTCTGGTCCGCCAATAATCGGTATCGGCGTTGAAAAATCATAATCGGTCGACCTCTAGTAAGGATGCATATGCAGGAGACCCATTTGAGGTGTCGAAAATGGTGAAGTACGCACTGTGAAAAGTGGACTTTGTCTTATTTAGATTTAATTGTATTTCTGAAGAACAGAGGAAGATTTCAGTGAGCCTCCAAAGAATCCGGACAACAGAAGTTTTGAACTTTGGAGTACATCAACTGTCAAAGGAATCATCTCAGGGGTGACGACGGATGTTCAGGTTGAATACCTGAAGAGAAATCCTGGTGTGATTGGTGCCCGGCGTCTGACCCGTTGGGTGAATGGAGAAAAATAAGAAAGTATGTCGGTCCTGTTGTTTTTTGATACAGAGCAAATACCTACGCATGTGAAGTTTGGTTATGTAAGATACGCTGTAAGAGCTTTCTTCCCCAAACCATTGCAGTAAAAGAATTGTAAAGGATTTGGCCATGTTTCAAGTGAGGTGCAGACGGACAGAGTATACTGAAGAATGGTGTGTAGAAGGACGCCGGTGTTCAATTGTGGTGGGGATCATGATCCCGAGTTCCTAGAATGCCCTGTAAGGGTGAAGGAGATTGAGGTTGCAAAAGTTAGAGCGGTTAATCAATTTCCTATGCGGAGGTGATTAAAAGGTTAGAGAAAACAAGTGATGCTAGTGAAGATATGGTAGTGGACCGACCACAGCCTGGAGTAAATGTTTGCTGCCAGTCAAAAGATACCCTAAAAAAGGTGGATTTTATGGCGTCCATTGCCACAGTTATAAACTCTACGGCACAAGTCTCAAAGAAGTCTAAGAAACTGGACATTATTGTGGCTGTGGCAGAAAAGTTTTTGGGCCTGTGTAGCGATCAGATCTGTTATATTTTTCATCAGAAACGTTTTTGATTTAGTTTAGTTTATTTATTTTTGTGGGGGAATCCTGTTTCCATCCCGTACAGTAGGTGGCGGGATGCACATAACATTGTGCGATCGCCAATATACCATAGAAGAAGTACAGAACATGTAAGGTCCTATGACTATAAGGAATAATGTTAGGCTACTTCAGTCCACTATTGTGCTAAGGATAGCGATGACAACACTGTGAAAGCAAATTGAAAACATTATAACAATATCGTTCGTGGAATTTGACCGGGATACGTATACATGTATTACAATAATAGGTAGAATTCCTTACGGATGTAGTAGGCTTTGTGAATTGGAACACATCTGTAGCGAGTTGGTAAACATGCTAACAGCTTGGATATACAGTAGTTACTATCTCAACAACCACTGTTATTTCCCGACTGTCTAAACTCCTGAAGGCTACTCCAAGTTCCTACATTGTAGTCAGGTTACTAATAACAATGTCTTTATTGGTAGCATATCAATGGTTTATCAAAAAAGAGGACAATGTATAGCTAAAATCCCTTTTACCTTGTATACATCTCCGTAGGTCCCGCTCCCAATTCTCTGTATTAGCTCGAAATCCTCTTGCGGATTTCGCCTTGAAAGGTCGAAAGTGGAAGCCATTTTTAGGTCCCCGGTTTAGTTATCCAGTCGCTATATTTGTTGTAACACTGACACCACATATAACGAAAAACATACAATATAAACACACGTCGTCAGAAAATATCACTGCCTGACTTCACTGTAACTTTAACATGGCCTCCTCTGAGCACTGCGCGTGCGCCGCAGCCAGCTTGTCCAAGAGGGGAATGCAAGGAATGGGCGACAAGAGGGTGGGTCGCTGGCTGGCTGGGATCTCTGATAGAATTCTACCCCTGGACACAGATCTGGGATCAGTTTAGCGTCCACAAATTCTCAATCGTTGGGGGTGAAACGCTAAACTGATCTGAAACCAGAGTTTAGGAGCGACTAGTTTGGTTTTGTGTATCCTACAGAAATGTTTTTGACACGAGGATCATGAATACCCTAGTAATTCTCTACTTGTTTACAGCTGGATCATTTCTTCTCATTCTCACAAATATCCAGAGTGCAATAGAGTAAAATAGCATAGAATTTGAGAATTAGGAAAATAAGGATCATAAACTTGGAAAAACAATCTTATGAGTTTGATTATACCAATCAATAATTATGGTATAATAGATAATATGCTGCATTAGCCTACTATATTGATACATTGTATTGCTTTTCTGTAAAACTGGAAAGCACACAAAATAATAACCATACAGTCAATCATATTGTGGGAATTTATTATAATCTATTGTCTTGTGAGCCAGAATTACTAGGCATTTGTGCATGTGGAAAGTTTGCAATACATGTATTATTTATAACTTACTATTTGATTGAATGTATTATTGTACAGTACTATTAAAAAGTCCATATTACTGAATGATCGAAAAATGACTAATACAAAGCCAATGCATTATTACATTTGACCATATCACACATCACTCTTATTCTTAATTTCCCTTTATATCCTGCCTTTGTGTAATATCCTCCAGAGAAAAACAGGTGTCACTAGATGGATCTGTCCCTACTCCCTAGGCCTATACTAATCTGAAAATAGGAATCCACAGCACAAAAAATGTATTCAACAAAGACAATCACCCACACAATGTAACCTTTTCCAACATGCATGAGAGCACCAGCTGTTCCGGACGACTGTATGATCACGCTCTCCGTAACCAATGTGAGTAAGACCTTTAAACAAGTCAACATTCACAAGGCACCAGACCAAACAGATTACAAGGACGTTAGTATGACCGAGTCTGTAATACCAACATGTTTCAAGCAGACCCTGTGCCTAAGAACACCAAGGTAACCTGCCTAAATGACTACCGACCTGGACAAAAAGAACATCAATGTGAGAATGCAACTGGATCCTGGACTTCCTGACAGGCCACCCCCAGGTGGTAAGGGTAGGTAACAACACATCTGCCACACTGATCATCAACACGKGGGCCCCTCAGGGGTGCGTGCTCAGCCCCCTCCAACTCCCTGTTCACCCACAACTGCATGGCCAAGCACGACTCCAACACCATCATTAAGTTTGCCTACGACACAACAGTGGTTGGCCTGATCACCGACAACGATGAGACAGCCTATAGGGAGGAGGCCAGAGACCAGGCAGTGTGGTGCCAGGATAACAACCTCTCCTTCAACGTGATCAAGACAAAGGAGATGATCGTGGACTACAGGAAAAGGAGGGCCAAGCACGCCCCCATTCTCATCATCGGGGCTGTAGTGGAGCAGGTTGAGAGCTTCAAGTTCCTTGGTGTCCACATCACCAACAAACTATCATGGTTCAAACACACCAAGACAGTTGTGAAGAGGGCACAACAAGACTATTCCCCCGCAGAAGACTAACAAGAGTTGGCATGGGTCCTCAGATCCTCAAAAGGTTCTACAGCTGCACCATCGAGAGAATCGTGACTGGTCGCATCACCGCCTCGTATGGCAACTGCTCGGCCTCTGACCGCAAGGCACTACAGTGGGTAGTGCGTACGGCCCAGTACATCACTGGGGCCAAACTTTCAGCCATTCAGGACCTCTATACCAGGCGGTGTCAGAGGAAGGCCCTAAAAATTGCCAAAGACTCCAGCCACCCTAGTCATAGACTGTTCTCTCTGCTACCGCACGGCAAGCGGTGCTGGAGTGCCAAGTCTATGTCCAAAAGGCTTCTTAACAGCGTCTACCCCCAAGCCATAAGACTCCTGAACAGCTCATCAAATGGCTACCTGGACTATTTTCATTGACCCCCCACCCCCCCTCACTTTACTTCTACCTACATGTACATATTACCTTAAATACCTCAACTAACCTGTGCCCCCGCACATTGACGCTGTACGTATATAGCCTCGTTACTGTTATTTTATTGTTGCTCTTTAATTATTTGTTATTTTTCTATTTTGTTATTTTTATTTTTGTATTTATTTATTTTTTACTTTCTTAACACTTATTTTCCTTAAAACTGCATTGTTGGTTAAGGGTTGTAAGTAGCATTTCACTCTTGTATTCAGCGCATGTGACAAATAATATTTGATTTGATTTGTGATTTGTACCAATTTGGTCAACTAGCAAATGTGCCAATTTAATTGCTCAATGTTTTTCCCATGTTCACTCCACCAGTACAGATTGCAATCATTGTCATCACCATTTACATGTTTAGTTATGCAATTTTTGTCATGCCAGGCACACATCCAGGCTCCATTTTAATGGGCCATTATTAGAGCTGGCAAAGGTGCAGATCAAACAAGCCAAATAAACACCCACAAATCCATTTCAGCAATGCTCGCTTTGTGGCAATTATTTCATCACTATGAGCTCAATTCAGACTTTGATACTGTGACAGAATAGAATTGCAATAGCATGATGCTGAAATGGCTATTGATCATTTGTTTGGGGACTGTTGAAAATCCTGACATTTTGGATAAGTCCCCTGAAAGAGTTCATGAACTCTATTAGTTCACTTTGATATGGCCATTGTGTGGGTGTGTTTGGTTTCACTATCCTTGTGGGGACCAGAAGTCCTCACAAGGATAGTAAAACAAGGAAAATTGGGGACTTTTTGCCATCCTTCCCCAAAAGGAAAAAGGCTATTTTAGGGTTAGGGGGTAGGTTTAGCGTTAGGAGTTTGTGTCTGGTTTAGGATTAGGGGTTAGGGTTAATGGTTAGGTTTAGGGGTTAGTGAAAATAGGATTTTGAATGGGAGTCAATTGTTTGGTAGTGTGTATGTGTGTAAGAGAGAGAGAGTACTGCAGTAAAGGCTCATATCATTCATAGTTTGTGTGACCACTGTGCTCAGAACAGGTGCGTTGACCAAAATGTAATACAATTCCAACATTGTAGCTGGTCTGCACTCAAAAAGGAGATTTAAGGTTTCTTTTTAGTATTAATTTAATTTAGGGGTAGGTAGATAGACAAACGTTTCGGCCTGTATCCTATGTTTGATGTGTGTGTGTATGTGTATGTGTCTGCATCTGAGAGAGAGAGAGAGAGAGAGTAATTTAAGTTTTACACATTAAAATTGTCAACCTGTTACTTGTTACTTGGTGTATTGGGGAAATTGTTTTATCAAAACAAAAATGTTTTATCAAAATTAGGATGCAAGGGTTAAGTTACAGGAAACCATTATTTTCTCTTATAGACACACCCATCTTTATTACTGACTGTGAAAGAGTAGGACAACCTTGACATTCCCTCACATACGCTGTATGTCGCCTCCGGGAGATGGTCATTTTCCTCTCCATGCGAATAGGAGGAGCCCTCAGTTTTACCCGACTGTGTCACGGACGAAGAGGACAAGCCCAGGTGCTGAGGAGAGGGAAAGAGCGATAGGGGTGGTGTGGTTTCTGCAGGTAAACACTAGTAATCTCTAGCACAGAGAGGCAAGTGCGGAGTTTAGCCCACACCCAGCACGCTTGCGGACACCGTACCGATCCACCTGTGTTGTTTTCAGCAACCCGCGGGTGGGAAGCAGCCAATGCCAATGCGCTCTCGACTGTAGACCATGTTCGCAGGTCAGAGGATGCGTAAAAATGCGTAGTAACTGGAATAGTAGGTGCTGGAAGAAGGGCGTCCGACTGTCAACACGTCTAAACTGTGCGCATAGCGCCGAGCGCTGATGTTCAAACCATGGAGAAACAAGCTCTTGCAACGGCTCTGAGCGTGTCCATGAGCGTTATCTCTTTACTCTTGTTGGTCACCGCTATCTTCACCGACCATTGGTACGAGACAGACACCAGACGGCATAAGGAGAACTGCGACAAGTATGGGTCGGATTCTAACGACCAGAAAAACAGGGAGATGCCTATATACCACTTGCCTCTTGTGGACAACAGCAACTCCAAACGGAACGTGGCGCTCATGAAGCCGATTCACGTCGGGAGTAGAGAGGAGGAATTACTTGAGAACTGGAGGGCGATACTGGGGATGGGGATTCTTGAGACGGAATGTGGGCGTCCGTTGTTCTCCACATTTTCTGGACTCTGGAGAAAATGCTACTTTCAAGGCATGGACCGGGATATCGATAAACTCATATCAAAGGGTAAGTTTTAATGTGCACATTAAAAAGTGGGAGAAAAGAAAAACAGTTGTCACATTTGGTGTCAATAACCCGTGACTATAGGCAAGGACTGTTTTGCATCCCTTTAATCGAGGTAGCTCCATCTGTGGTGATGATTCTGCATACGTGCATTGCGTCAAAACATGATTATACACGCCCAAACTAATTTCCAGGAACATTAATTGCTATTTCAAACTCATTACCAAGGCTTGCTTTAGTAGGCTATTATGATTTATATAATTGTCGCATCATGATGAGGGTGCTGGGAAATTATAGCCTAATGATTTAGGTTATTAATATGTTAATTTCGAGGAACATTTTTACTTTTATTTCCCTCTCATTTTCCCACAGTGGTAATCGTTGTAGACAGGCCTTGGAAATGTTTGTTTATGTTGTTATCCCAGTCAAATTGTCAATAGAGCCATCTATAGGGCTACAAAAGCCAAAGTGTTGATTGACTACACTTAGAAAAAAATATTCCAAAGGGTTCTTTGGCTGTACCCATAGGAGAACCCTTTTTGATTCCAGTTAAACCCTTTTTGGTTCCAGGTAGAACCATTTTGGGTTCCATGTTAAACCCTCTGTGGAAAGGGTTCTACATGGAACCCAAAATGGTTTTACTTAGAAGCAAAAGGGTTCTACCTGGAAGGGACAGCCTAAGAACCCTTTTAGGTTTTAGATATCACCTTTTTTTTACCCACGAAGAACCCCCTTGGAAGCCATTTTTTATTCTCCAGGGAAAAGTATTCAACGTGGAATTCTACAGGGTTCTTAAGAACCTTCTCTTTGGAAAAAAGGGATTTAAAAGGTTTATTTGATTAAAAGTGTTCTACCTACAACCATAAAGGGATCTCCTTCAAGGAAACGACAGAATAAACCTTTTTCTAAAACTGAATTCATGCCCAATGTGCTGAAGTTCAAGTTCCTACAAAGTCTTTTTAAGGTTGAAACTCAAAAAGTCATTCGGGATGAAATGATAACTTTTCCGTGCGGTGTCCAGTCCATCAAGATTAATGTCGCCCTGATTAAGCCAGTGGTTAAATGTCACCGAAACCCACTTGCCACCTTGCATTTAAAACAGCTGAGGTGTCATGTGAAGGACTTCGAGCTTCAACACCTACTGTTTGATTTCTGTCAATGTGGATTTAATTTGATACCTGCTTCAACCTGTGAACAATTGTGCCCATACACTCTTAGAAAATAGCATTCCAAAAGTGTTCTTTGCGGAAGGTTAGGGTTCTACCAAGAACCGTTTTGATCAGAAGAACCCTTTTTGGAAGACATGATTCTTTGGAAGGCGAAGGTTTCTAACCTAGAACTTTTAACATCCTAAGAACCGTTTTTGGAAGAAAGGGTTATTTGATGATTGGAAAGCAAGAAGGATTCTTTGGAAGGCATGAAGGGTTCTACATAGAACCATATATACAGTGCATTAGGAAACTATTCAGACCCCTTGACCTTTAACGCATTTTTTTGTTACAGACTTATTTTAAAATGAAATAGTTTTTTTCCCCTCATCAATCTACACACAATACCCCATAACAACAAAGCAAAAACAGGTTTTTAGACATTTTTGCAAATTACCATTTACTCAGTATTTTGGTGAAACACCTTTGTCAGCGATTACAGCCTCGAGGCTTCTTGGAAATGACGCTACAAGCTTGGCACACCTGTATTTGGGGAGTTTCTCCCGTTCTTCTCTGAAGATCCTCTCAAGCTCTGTCTGGTTGGATGGGGAGCATCGCTGCACAGCTATTTCCAGGTGTCTCCAGAGATGTTCAATCGGGTTCAAGTCCGGGCTCTGGCTGGGCCACTCAAGGACATTCAGAGACATGTCCCGAAGTCACTCCTGCGTTGTCTTGGCTGTGTGCTTAGTGTCGTTGTCCTGTTGGAAGATAAACCTTCAACCCAGTCTGAGGTCCTGAGCGCTATGGAGCAGGTTTTCATCAAGGATCTCTCTGTACTTTGCTTCGTTCATCTTTCCCTCGATCCTGACTAGTCTCCCAGTCACTGCCACTGAAAAACATCATCACAGCTAGATGGTGTCGCCGGCTGGGGCGCAGCAACCTGACAGACCGGTTGAGGCAGGGGAGCCTGGCAATCCGGCTGAGGCATGAGAGCCTGACGAGCCGGTGGAAGCAGGGGAGTCTGGCGATCCGGTGAAGGCATGAAAGCCCGACGAGCCGGCTGTAACAGGGGAGCCTGGCGATCTGGCTGAGGCATGAGAGCCTGACGAAGCGGCGGAGGCAGGGGAGTGTGGCGATCTGTCTGAGGTATGAGAGCCTGTAGCGGCTCCCGGACCCAACGTCATTCCCACCAAACAAAATAAAAACACTCCCTGATACTTCCCTTAGGTGAGGCGTCATTCTGCAACGATGTGCGCTGGGAGTCGGGAAGCAAGTTCAGGGAGTGAGTGTTTTAATAAATAAACACAACATAAAACAAAACAAGAAACACGAACAACGCACAGACTAAACACTGGAACAGAAACAGAAACAATGACGCCTGGGGAAGGAACCAAAGGGAGTGACATATACAGGGAAGGTAATCAGGGAAGTGATGGAGTCCAGGTGAGTCTGATGACGCGCAGGTGCGTGTAACGATGGTGACAGGTGTGCGCCATAACGAGCAGCCTGGTGACCCAGAGGCCGGAGAGGGAGCACACGTGACAACTGTACTCTTATATAAGAAAGAGACAACATTTTACAGTAGCTCACCTTTAGAGACACCGTAACATCAGCAAAGGTAACTTGGTAACACTTTATAGGCAGCCTTTATAAAGGTACCTTTTCTAAACGGCTTATAACAGTTATTTAATCATTTGTAAATGCATTATAAACAAATTAAAAAGGGTACCTTATAAAGTGTTACTGAGCACTCACAATGTAAAACTGTCTAAACCTGTCCAGTTTGGAAAGATAACAAAATAGGCAACAGCACAGGCCAAGTTAAATTAATTTGTCCTGCATATAGTTGATTACTATACCAATTCAACTCTACAGTAGACCTAGGCCTGCCATGCGCGTAAGGGAAACTGGACAACCCAAGTCATAGGTTGCTTCAAAGCCAAGTAAATGTCACAGTGTTTACTATTTTCAAACCAAGTTAGCCATTGCATGGAAATACAAGAGCTCAAATGTCACAGTTTGAGGCAGTTAATGACGGTAAAAAAATATATTGAGTATTGCCCTTTACAATGTGACCTGACACATCAAATTTATAACACTGTTATAAGCATTCCCTGTATAATATGCATTGCCTGGTGTCACACCCTGGCCTTAGTTATCTTTGTTTTCATTATTATTTTAGTTAGGTCAGGGTGTGACATGGGGAAGTATGTGTTTTGGGTTGTCCAAGGGCTTGTAGGTTTAATGGGGAAATGTCTTGTCTAGGTGTTTGTATGTCGATGGCTGCCTAGATTGGTTCTCAATTAGAGACAGCTGTGGTTTATTGTCTCTAATTGGGAGCCATATTTAAGGCAGCCATGGGCATCATGTGTTTGTGGGTAATTGTCTATGTTGAACGTTTGTTGCTTGTCCATGCACTTACGTATTGCTTTCACGGTCGTTTGTTGTTTGGTCTTAAAGGGAGGTGTGCGAAGTCAGTAGGAGACCTGCGCCTACTCCCTGTACTTACCGTGGAGAGCGAAAGTACGGGCAGGACACCGTGTTACGCAGTAGAGCGCATGGTGTCTCCTGTACGCGTGCATAGCCCGGTTCGGTACATTCCAGCTCCACGTATAGGCCGGGCTAAATTGAGCGTTGAGCCGGATGTCATGAAGCCGGCCCAACGCATCTGGCCACCAGTGCGTCTCCTCGGGCCGGCTTACATGCACCAGCCTTACGTATGGTGTCCCCGGTCGCCTACATAGCCCGGTGCGGGTTATTCCACCTCCCCGCACTGGTCGGGCGACGGGGAGCATACAACCAGGTAAGGTTGGACAGGCTCAGTGCTCAAGGGAGCCAGTACGCCTGCACGGTCCGGTATTTCCGGCGCTACCTCCCCGCTCCAGCCCAGTACCACCAGTGCCTACACCACGCACCAGGCTTCCTGTGCGTCTTCAGAGCCCTGTGCCTCCTCCACGCACTAGCTCTAGGGTGCGTGTCTCCAGCCCTTTACCACCAGTGCCAACACCACGCACCAAGCCTCCTGTGTGTTCCCCAGAGTCCTGTGCGTCCTGTTGCTGCTCCCGCACTACCCTGAGATGCGTGTCTCAGCCCGGTCCACCAGTTCCGGCACCACGCACTAGGCTAATGTGCGTCCCCAGGGTCCAGCATGCCCTGTTCCTTCTCCCGCACTAGCCTGAAGATGCGTGTCCTAGCCCGGTACCTCCAGTTCCGGCACACGCACCAGGCCTACAGTGCGTCTCAGCCGGCCAGAGTCTGCCGTCTGCCCAACGGCGCCTGAACTGCCCGTCTGCCCACGGCGCCTGAACTGCCCGTCTGCCCAACGGCGCCTGAACTAGCCCGTCTGCCCACGGCGCCTGAACTGCCCGTCTGCCCAACGGCGCCTGTACTGCCCGTCTGCCCAACGCCGTCTGAACTGTCCGTCTGCCATGAGTCTTCAAAGCCGCCCGTATGTACTGAGCCTGCAAAGCCGCCCGTCTGCCATGAGCCTGTCAGAGCCGGTCTGCCAGACAGGAGCCGCTAGAGCCTAACGCCAGACGGAGCAGCCAGAGCCTTCGCAGACAGGATCAGCCAGAGCCTTCCCCAGACAGATCAGCCAGAGCCTTCCGCCAGAACAGGATCAGCCAGGCCTTCGCCAGACAGGATCAGAGCTCCCAGCAGGACCAGAGCCTTCCGCCAGACAGGATCAGCCAGAGCCTTCCGCCAGACAGGATCAGCCAGAGCCTTCCGCCAGCCAGGATCAGCCAGATCCGTCAGCCAGCCAGGATCAGCCAGATCCGCAGCCAGCCAGGATCTAGCCAGATCCGTCAGCCAGCCATGAAGCAGCCAGATCGTCAGCAGCCATGAGCAGCCAGATCGTCAGCCAGCCATGAGCAGCCAGATCCGTCAGCCAGCCATGAGCAGCCAGATCCGTCAGCCAGCCATGAGCAGCCAGATCCGTGCAGCCAGCCATGAGCAGCCAGATCCGTCAGCCAGCCTGAGCAGCCCAGCCAGGATCCGCCAGAAGCCGTCCAGCAGGATCCGCCAGAGCGCATCCAGCCAGGATCCGCCACCAGTCCCGGTGCTGTCCTCAGTCCGGAGCTGCGCTCCCTCAGTCCGGAGCTGCCCTTTCCTGGTGCTCCCCTTATCCTGGTGCTGCCCTTAGTCGGTGCTGCCCTTATGCCGGTGCTGCCCCTTAGTCCGTGCTGCCCCTTAGTCCGGTGCTGCCCTTAGTCCGGTGCTGCCCTTAGGTCCTGTGCACTTAGTCCGGTGCTGCCCTTAATCCAGTGGGTTAAGTTGAGGGTGGTCATTTGGAGGAGGCTACGGAAAGCGGGTAGTGACTATGGTGGGGTGGGGACCACGACCAGTGCCAGAGCCGCCACCGTGGACAGACGCCACCCAGACCCTCCCAGACTTTATGCTGGTGCGCCCGGAGTTCGCACCTTAAGGGGGGTTATGTCACACCCTGGCCTTAGTTATCTTTGTTTTCATTATTATTTTAGTTAGGTCAGGGTGTGACAGGGGAAGTATGTGTTTTGGGTTGTCTAGGGGTTTGTAGGTTTAATGGGAAAAGACTTGTCTAGGTGTTTGTATGTCGATGGCTGCCTAGATGGTTCTCAATTAGAGACAGCTGTGGTTTATTGTCTCTAATTGGGAGCCATATTTAAGGCAGCCATGGGCATCATGTGTTTGTGGGTAATTGTCTTGTTGAACGTTTGTTTGCTTGTCCATGCACTTACGTCATCACGGTCGTTTGTTGTGGTTTGTTTTGTGTTATAGTGTTCGTTTTCGTGTTTTTCCTATCTTCTAATAAAAGAAGATGTATTTTGCACACGCTGCCGCCTTGGTCATTCTTCTCTTCCCTTTGACGATCGTGACACCTGGTTTATGGCACAAAAGGATCCAACCCTTTTTTCAATTTCACCTAAAATCCATACCCGAATCTAACTGCCTGTAGCTCAGGACCTGAAGCAAGGATATTCATATTCTTGATATCATTTGAAAGAAACACTTTGAAGTTTGTGGAAATGTAAAATAATGTAGGAAATGTAACACATTAGATCTGGTAAAAGATAAGGCCATAATGTATTATTCCAGCCCAGCACAATTTAGATTTGGCCACTAGATGGCAGCATATGTGCAAAGTTTTAGACAGATCCAATGAACCATTGCTTATCTGTTCAAATGTTGTTATCAAGACTGCCCAAATGTGCATAATGGTTTATTAACGATCACTGACATAAAGCGTTATGACATAAAAGTTAAATGAAACTTTTATACAGTACATGATGATTCCTAATCGACCTGGCCCGGGTACCCTGGAAGGATATTGACCTCATCCCGTCAGTTGAGGATGCCTGGTCATTTCTTTAAAAGTTACTTCCTACCATATTAGACAAGCATGCTCCGTTCAAAAAATGCAGAACCAAGAACAGATATAGCCCTTGGTTCACTCCAGACCTGACTGCCCTCGACCAGCACAAAAACATCCTGTGGCGAACTGCAATAGATCGAAGAGCCCCCGCGATATGCAACTGTTCAGGGAAGTCAGGAACCAATACACGCAGTCAGTCAGGAAAGCAAAGGCCAGCTTTTTCAAGCAGAAATTTGCATCCGTAGCTCTAACTCCAAAAAGTTCTGGGATACTGTAAAGTCCATGGAAAACAAGAGCACCTCCTCCAGCTGCCCACTGCACTGAGGCTAGGTAACACGGTCACCACTGATAAGTCCGTGATAATCGAAAACTTCAACAAACATTTCTCAATGGCTGGCCATGCCTTCCTCCTGGCGACTCCAACCTTGGCCAACAGCCCCGCCCCCCCGCTGCTACTCGCCCAAGCCTCCCCAGCTTCTCCTTTACCCATATCCAGATAGCAGATGTTCTGAAAGAGCTGGAAACCTGGACCCATACAAATCAGCTGGGCTTTGACAATCTGGACCCCCTATTTCTGAAACTGTCCCGCCATTGTCGCACCCCTATTACCAGCCTGTTCAACCTTCCTTCGTATCATCTGAGATCCCCAAGGATTGGAAAGCTGCCGCGGTCATCCCCCTCTTCAAAGGGGGAGACACACCCTGGACCCAAACTGTTACAGAAATTATATCCATCCTGCCCTGCCTATCTAAGGTCTTCGAAAGCCAAGTCAACAAACAGTTCACTGACCATCTCGAATCCCACCGTACCTTCGTCCGCTGTTGCAATCCGGTTTCCGAGCCGGTCACGGGTGCACCCTCAGCCACGCTCAAGGTACTAAACGATATCATAACCGCCATCGATAAAAGACATATACTGTGCAGCCAGTCTTCATCGACTGGCCAAGGCTTTCGACTCTGTCAATCACCATATTCTTTCGGCAGACTCAGTAGCCTCGGTTTTCTAATGACTGCCTTGCCTGGTTCACCAACTACTTTGCAGACAGAGTTCAGTGTGTCAAATCGGAGGGCATGTTGTCCGGTCCTCTTGCGAGTCTCTATGGGGTACCACAGGGTTCAATTCTCGGGCCGACCTTTTCTCTGTATACATCAATGATGTTGCTCTTGCTGCGGGCGATTCCCTGATCCACCTCTACGCAGACGACCACCATTCATATATACTTCCGGCCCTTCCTTGGACACGTGTGCTATCTAACCCGCTAAACGAGCTTCAATGCCATACAACACTCCTTCCGTGGCCTCCAAACTGCTCTTAAACGCATAGTAAACCAAATGCATGCTTTTAACCGTTCGCTGCCTGCACCGCACGCCCGACTAGCATCACCACCCTGGACGGTTCCGACCTAGAATATGTGGACATCTATAAGTACCTAGGTGTCGGCTAGACTGCAAACTCTTCCTTCCAGACTCATATCAAACATCTCCAATCCAAAATCAAATCAAGAATCGGCTTTCTATTCCGCCAACAAAGCCTCCTTCACTCACGCCGCCAAACTTACCCTAGTAAAACTGACTATCCTACGATCTCGACTTCGCGCGATGTCATCTACAAAATAGCTTCCAATACTCTACTCAGCAAACTGGATGCAGTTTATCACAGTGCCATTCGTTTTGTTTCTAAAGACCTTATACGACCCACCACTGCGACCTGTATGCCCTAGTCGGCTGGCCTCGCCATATGTTCGTCGTCAGACCCACTGGCTCCAGGTCATCTACAAGGCTATGCTAGGTAAAGTGCCGCCTTATCTCAGTTCACTGGTCACGATGGCTACACCACCGCAGCACGCGCGCCAGCAGGTGTATCTCACTGATCATCCCTAAAGCCAAAACCTCTATTTGGACGCCTTTCCTTCCAGTTCTCTCTGCGCTGCGACTGAGGCGAATTGCAAAAATCTCTGAAGTTGGAGACTTTTATCTCCCTCAACAACTTTAAAAATCTGCTATCCGAGCAGCTAACCGATCGCTGCAGCTTACATAGTCACTGTAAAACTACCCACCCAATTTACCTACCTCACCCCCATACTGCTTTTATTTATTTTACTTTTCTGCTCTTTTGCACACCAGTATCTCTTCTTGCACATGATCATCTGATGATTATCACTCCAGTGTTAATCTGCTAAATTGTAATTATTCGATTTATTGCCTACCTCATGCCTTTTGCACACATTGTATATAGATTCTCTTTTTTTTCTACCATGTTATTGACTTGTTTATTGTTTACTCCATGTGTAACTCTGTGTTGTCTGTTCACACTGCTATGCTTTATCTTGGCCAGGTCGCAGTTGCAAATGAGAACTTGTTCTCAACTAGCCTACCTGGTTAAATAAAGGTTAAATAAAATAAAATAAAATAAAAAATAAACCATTATAATATGGCATTATGCCATATACATCTTATGGTAACTTCAAGTAAAGATCTGTAAGTAGGGCAACGATTTTACATAACAAAAGTCATACGTGCTAATGTTAAAACGTAGAGCTTTTTAGTAATCCATTCTCTCTACAGGTATTGCGGACCGATGCACAACTGTCAAGTACCATTTCTCTCAGCCTATTCGGCTTCGAAACATCCCGCTCAACCTGACGAGAACCATTCAGCAAGATGAATGGCATCTCTTACGTATGTATTGCAGTCCCAGAACCATCAGCAATAAAACCGCTTGCATGGCTAGCTGTTTTTTATAGAGATAAATAGTAATGGTGTCTTTTTGTAGGAACTAAAGGAGGCTAACTGCAACATGGCTCGTTGGCCAAAGCCTATGGGGAAATGTGTGTTGGGGGGTTGGATATATGCCAAAAATAAGGTATCTGGTAAACACAGGCTTAAGAGATCTTATACGTTTCGTTCTATGAGATAATCTTCCTCAGCTAATGTCACTTTGTGAATTTTGAAGCATTTATGTAATCAAAACAAGCACATATAGCACATAAATACTTTCGAATTCATAAAGGTCATGTAAACTGACTGATATTATCTCATAGAACAAAACATATAAGATCTCCTAAGCATGTGTTAACTTCAGATCTTATTTTCAGAGTTTATCCTAAAATCCCATTCTTTCCCCATTCATTTCCGCCATAGCAATGCCCAACGAACCAGAGGTAGAAAATGCTAACTCATTTCCGGTTTGGTCTGAGCCAAAAGCCTTTTGAACAATGGTTAGATGGTCTTGGTGTGGTGTGCGAAGTTTGATTCCAGGTGCCCTACAACTGATCTATGTTGGTGTCTGCGGTGGGATAGTCTGACGTCTGTCATGAGTAGTGTTAGGGTCCTTTTTAGATGAGCTTTTCCAGGTAGTGGTTGGTGCAAAAAACATAGCAACCCTAACTTTCATCTTACGGATTTGGGGCAAATTTCTACCACCATCTTTGCTCAAACAATATCATTGTATCCCTACCCATATTATTTCCATGATTTATTGGGGAAATGTTTTACTGTTACCTGCTCTTCCCATCCCTTGTATTGTGTGTTTTTTTGTATAAATAGTTACATGTTTTATATGTGTGTTTTTAAAATATGTTTTTCAGTGCTTCGTACAGTACTGTAGACGAAAGGTTCTGAACATGTCTGTTGTGTCTAGGTTTGACAATGAAATAACAGTGGAAGTCCAAATCCCAGTGCTCCATATTCATTTGGCTTCATGCTGTGGAACCTTTAGAACCTTCAGACAACCATAGTGATCTCTTCAGAGAACCATGATCTGTAATAAAGCTAATACTGTACCCACATGCTGAATATGTTAAGCTAACCTTTCGAAGCTAGAATTCCTACTCCAGTGTCCGACCCCTGATGATCGGATTACTACATGGTTATAGAAAATGTTCACGGGGAGGAAGTAAATGTCAGCTTGTAAAAGAAAAACATATTAACTCCACACAGTCTTATTATTACTGCACAACTAGTCTGAGGAAGAACATTCATCAAAGTCAACATACGATTGGTTTTCTTTGTCTGCCTGCCACCTTTAGACAGTGTTGTACATCCCAAATGGCACCCTATTCCCTATTAAGTGCACTACTTTTGAGTGCACAGTTGTTCCCTATTAAGTGCATAGGGTGTTATTTGGGACGTTACCAGTGTTTTTCCTGTTCGAGTTTGATCCTACTGCAACTCGATCTGACAAATGTATGAGATGCAGAGTAGGCCTAAAAAAAATTTGGGGGAAAGTATAGTATCGGATATGTGAATTATGATCAATGTGTCATAATGTTGTTACAGTATAGTTGCAGGAATTGAATATTCCCATCAACATATCCCGCTATAACACTGTTGTGTGTTGAGTGACATAATGCTTGCCATAACGTGTATGGAATAACAAGGCACAGTGCTGTCATGATGCATTAAAGAAATCATTCAAATTCACCTATTTTTAACAGTTGTTGCTGGCCATTTTACGTTATGACAGGCGTCATGTCATTCTTATGACAGGGTTGTAACAAATGTAGGAGAGGGGAGACGAAATGCAAAGTATTACCTAATAACAACAAACGTTTCCCATGGTTGTTTGGAGACTGTTGAGGGGTAGCATGAGCGGGTTTACTAGGGGGTCGTTGTCATGGAAATGTTGGTGTGTGCGTGTGTGCTAATGTTTTCACTTGTGTGTGTGCCCTTGTGTGTGTGTACGCTTTGTGTTTGTCTGAGTGTGTGTGTGTGCTTATGTGTTCGCTTTTGTGTATGCTGGTGTCTGTATCTTTGTGTACTTGCTTGTGTGTGTTATGTTTATATGTGTGTGTGTGTGTCTCAGATCTGCGGCGAATCACGGCGGGGTTCCTTGGGATGGCGGCTGCCGTTTTGCTGTGTGGCAGCATTGTGGCCACAGTGGGCTTCTTTTGGGAGGAGAGCCTCACCCAGCACGTCTCCGGCTTGCTCTTCCTCATGGCAGGTACAAAGCCTGCCAACTACCAACACCCTACCTCTCCTATGTGTGTGTGTGTTAGAGAGACAGAGAGAGAGAGACAGCGATAGAGAGAGAGTGTGTGCTTCTCTTTCCCTATCATTGTTTGTTTCAACTTGTGTCTCTCTGTGCCTCTTTTACAACAGCTTATCTCTATATCTCTATCTTTAGTTTTCTCCCCCTTTGTCTCTCTCTCTCTCTCTCTCTCTCTCTCTCTCTCTCTCTGCTCTCTCTCTCTCAGCTCTCTCTCTCTCTCTCTCTCTCTCTCTCTCTCTCTCTCTCTCTCCCTCCCTCTCTTTCTCTCGTCCAAATCTTCCTCCCAACTGTTCATCAAACACATACAGTAAAGGCTCTTTTTTAGCAGAATTTGAAAATGCCTAATGGATACAGATGCATTCATAATACCTTAAACACAGGTGTTAATATGCATAATAAAACATGCCATAGCCATTCATAATAGCTAATCGCTACAAACAGGAGACTACTTCAATGGTTGTATGCAAACATTCCTATAACATATTTATAACATTACACAATAGGGCGGCTCATTTTTCATTTCAGTTGAGTTTTAGATTTCCTTTCAACTTGTGTTTTTTTGTTTATTTATTGATGTTATACTCATGAATTACCATTCCATGCAGATGGTTATTAAAGTGGCAATTTGGGATTGGTACATCCATTTTTAGACTTTTTAATGAATAATATATAGCCATTGATTCTTGAAGAATATAACTTAGAAATGCCTCATGATCTTACTTCAACTGTCTAGTCTGTCCTTTGTTGTTATTTGAGTCCTGTATGACCTCTTTAATAAAAATCTTGGCGCTAAAAATGTGTCCCCTCCAGGGATCTTCTGCACCATCTCCTTGTGCACCTACGCCGCCAGCGTCTCCTACGACCTCTCCCGGAACCCACCCTTCATCTATGGACTGCCCGGCGACGTGGACCATGCTTACGGCTGGTCCATCTTCTGCGCCTGGGTCAGCCTGGGACTTACCGTGGCATCGGGCTGCCTCTGCACCACCTACCCCTTCTTCAGCCAAGCCAAGGCCCTGCACTCCAAAACCGCCCGGGAGTCCTCGGTATGAGCTGTATGAGCAGTGTGAGAGAATTGAGCGCCCCCTGTAGATTCGGAGGATGAATTGTTGGTGTGGACATTCTGTTGCTGACTGAAGACCAATATAAGAGGAGATGTTTTATTTGTACGAAACCAGAGATGAAACATAGTTTCCACGGTGAGATATGGGAATCTTGTTGGTCTTTTTTGTAGACTCTTGCCATCCTTTATCGAGGTGTTATGGAAGGTGCAGCTGTTAGGATGTGTTATGTGTGTGTTTGTATGTGCACACAGGCAAACTCACACATACATATGGACCTACACATGCGTACACAAGCACACACACACAGTCTCTCTCTCTCTCTCTCTCTCTCTCTCTCTCTCTCTCTCTCTCTCTCTCTCTCTCTCTCTCTCTCTCTCTCTCTCTCTCTAAGATATAGAGAACAATATGAGAGTGAATAACATGAAACGACGCAAATACCCACACAGGCATACCACACACATAAAACATGTGTGTATATATTAGCATATATACGAAAAAGGCATAATTCTTATGGGTGGTTTGGTAAGATTGAATCAAATGGACATTGTATAAAAATACTAGTATCACTTTAAAGGCAAGAACCCTGCTTTTTTCAGATGTAAGTGACATATTTTCAAAACTCTTAAGTACAAAACTCTAAACTGATAACATGTGTAATGCCCCCTATCTTATGTTCAGAACCTTTGATTGTGCATTCATTGGGGTTTCTCACATCTTTCACCCCTGAGTCATTTATGCAAAATCAAAGTTTTCCATTAAATACCATGAGCCCATTTTTTTTTGTCACCAATACATCAGATAATTATCGGCTCACCATGTAGTCATTTTAACTACTATTTTCAGTTGTTTGTTTTTTTCAATCACTTTCGTGCAATTTTCACTAGTATGTGGTACATTTTCACAGCAAGCACAAAAATCAAAACAGATCATCACAATCGCTCATGTTTCAAAACTCACATTTGCAATTGGCTGAGTAAAACAAACAAAAAAAGTCACTTGTTCACTGCATCAAATCACTTTTTTTCAAATTTGGATACATAATCAATCTAAGTATCTGCTTTTCAAAATGCAATATTCACTTTACTTTTGATATGAGTTTCTTGTCATTTGTTAACAATACAATTATCTATCACTTAATCAAACTGCTCAAAACTGATAACTACTGAACCACAAGTATGTACTGCCTAGTTAACGTATATAGTTTGATAACTGTTGAACACTGTAAATGTCTATATTTTTACCTAAATGTATCAATTTGACATCAATTTATGTTGGAAGGTAAAAGAAAATCAGCCAGTGTGCTCCAATAGGACAAAAGGGAAAGAGTCACTATGTGCTCCAATAGGACAAAAGGGAAAGAGTCACTATGTGCTCCAATAGGACAAAAGGGAAAGAGTCACTATGTGCTACAATTTGGGATTATATTGTAGTGCACAATGCACTGCTGAAAYACCTGGGTTGTGCACTGCTGATACACATTTCAAAACTGTTATTTTTCAAGTGCTAAATAGAAAGCATACTAGATGGTAAATATATATTTTCCATACAGTATTTGACTCTAACTTGAGATACCATTTTTTAAAACAATTTGTATCCAATGGCAGGTTGTGAGCATGTTGAGAAATATGTCCGTTTAACGGTTTCATAATCCTTATACAGCACATGTGTAGGACAAATCATCAGAAATAGGGGTATTGTAAAGCAGTTGGCTACTGTAAAAACGTCGTACGGTGTTGTATGCTATTTCTGCCGCATGCAACATTGTGAAAGATCACCTTTTCTACGTGACTTGTCAACTAATACAGTGTCGCCTGTCGCTCTGCTTGAAATTCATCAGCTTACTTAATGTACAAATGAAATTCAGATGATGAGTGAAATATATTATTATACACAATACAGGTATTTCAACACTACACTATCATTCCAAATTGTAGCACACAGAGTGACTCTTTCCATTTTGTCCTATTGGAGCACACTGGCTGATGGAGAATGATGTAGTATTTACAGTTACATCCATATATGATTTGGATTTACCTTCCAACATAAATTGATGTCAAACGGATACATTTATGAGGTAAAAATATAGAAATGTACAGTGTTCAGCAGTTTTCGAACTGTATACGTAAAGTAGGCATTACATCATTTTGGTTCAGTAGTTATCATCATACAATAGATAATTGTATTCTTAACAAATTATAAAAAAAACATATCAAAAATAAAGGGAATATTGCATTTTGAAAAGCAGGTACTTTGATTGAATATATATCCAAATTGAAAGAGTGATTTGATGCAGTAACTTTGTGAATTTGTTTGTTCTACTCAGTCAATTGAAAATGTGCTTAGAGTTTTGAAACATGAGCCATTTTGATGATCTGTTTAGATTTTTGTGCTTGTTGTGAAAATGTACCACATACTTGTGAAAATTGCACCAAAGGGATTGAAATAAACTGTAATCCACAGCCTATGACATACCGACGGATTCTATTGGTAATTGCAGTTGTGGCAATCAAATTGCACAAAGTTTTTAGCGAACCCATTAACCAGTCCCTTCCCAAATAGATGAGGCATAATCACTAATCATTTCAAAATGTGTGCCAGACTGTGAGAAGAATACTGACAATGATAGATGAAGGACTACAGGGATTGTTGCTTACAAAGTTGAGGAAAGTCATTTTTCTCGCTCATGGACACAAATGGTGCACGATTCAACATTGGAATGTGAAAACAGTAGAAACTGGATGAGATAATGTTGACACACCGCTTGAATGGATGTAAGACTTTTGTGTTGGAACGTCATCACACATGTTCTGAGCAGCCAACAGTGAGGGGTGGACCCTGAAAGTTACATGCTGCCCCATGGAATGGCCAGCTTTCGCAACAACTCTATCTGACCTGGAAGACTTGTAGGGACCTTGAATGGCTTGTGGGGACATTAAATGACTTGTGTGGACCTTGCAGGTTATGTATGTTCAACTCAGCATGCTGTGTCAGAAGCAGATCAGCATTTCTGAGATGGTACATTGAGCTTCAAGTCTTCTATATTGACATTTAAATTGAGCTGTAAATAAAATATGATCAACGATAACGTGTCTAAAGAGTTTATGACATGCCTTATGTTGAGCTTTGTCTCTGTGTGTTACCTGTGTTACAAAGGACTGCATGATGCTGTTATAATGCACTTTCAAGACCCACTTATAAGGTCATATCATAATGATCCTTCATGCACTCATGACAAAGTCTTGTCAGTATACCATTGTAGCACATCAGAGCATGGTTAAACTACTAGATACCAGAGATCTTGAGCAGTATTGCCATAATCGTCTATGTTGGGAGCTGGGAGCGGCACTGTGTGCAACGCTGTTCAGTGTCCAAGGAGCTGAAATCAGCAATCAGCTGTCTTCTATTTTTAACTCAAATTGCAGTACTGTCCATGGTTCTGAAACATTATTTCCGTGTGCACTGTTATAATTGCACGATTTGGGATTAGCACAGGTTAGATATAAGCGCTTTAATTTTACCTGCTGCTTTCCCAATAGTCACCACATCAGGCTCAAGATCACACAAGATCACTTTGAAATGTCCGAAGGATTATGGCAAATGCCTTCAAAACTGCCCTCTAGGGGCGGTAGACTTGGGTTTTGCTAGAGCCATGTGGCAGATGGGCGTAATCTCATGACTCCGGATCTGAAGGTTGCGTGTTTAATCCCAGTGGTACACACTCGTTTTTTAAATTGTTTTCCGTATTCCAAACCCTTAATTTAACAATTCGTAATGAATGCCTAAACTTTATGTTTTGACCTTATCAAAAACCTTAACCCTTAACTTCTGACGTTTGGAGCAACTTCAAAATTTGAGGTTTGGAGAAACAGAATGATGCTGAGCAGGAGGAGACGGCTTTATTGGTCCGCTAATACAGAAATATTAATAACACAGTGCACTACTTTTGTTGGCAATCCCCCCCCCCAAAAAAAAAATATAAACAAAAAATATTACAACATTTCTTCAGATTTTTCAGGGGGTGCTGATGGTGCACCCCTACTTCCCGCGGCTATGCATTCAGACCAGCCTTCCTGATTTAACTTTCATAAACTACATTAGTAGAAAGTGGACTGGTTTGACCTGTAGGCCTATGACAAACACTCTAAAAAGTAAAAATAATTATCTTCCCAGAGCCTTTCAAATCAAGACGTCCATTTATTAAAGACACTCTCCAGCTATTTGTTTTACTTCCCCCATTGAAAAAAGATATTCAGAGTATATATACATTAAAGTACCGGCACGTAAGGGTGAAGTAAACATACTTGAGCAAAATAGTGTTTTTCAGGAGATGAAAAAAAATTATTCAAGGAGTTGGTCTCTCTGATTGGCGCACTCAGATGTCATCAGCATTCCCCCTTGATTGCTGGAACAATAGAGGAGCAATAGAAGACAAAAGGCCCACCCATCCACTTGTGCCATGTCATGAGGAGATCTGCACCAGCTACTGAAATGCACCTTTCGTTAAGTAAATCAGGTGATAACTGAGGTGCTAGGGAGGCTGGAGTGGTTCTTTAAGAAATAGTGTAAATTCAACTAGCTTGTAAAATCGAAATACTATCCCCATTTTTCAGGTGTCCATAGGATTAATCTCTTCTAATTCTCTCTTCTGAGAGAAAACAAATTTTCTTGGATCTGTGTGCTGAGGTTACCGTAGGACACACCTTAGAGAACCTCAGTCTCCATATTGAAAGTGGACTACCAGTCAAGTCTCTATTCTCAGGTGAGAACAACCCGACCACAACTCCATCTCTTGACTCCAAAGTCCAAGCCACTTACCGTGCTGGAACTGCTGACCAGCGCAAGGCCACAGTCCTCTGGGAGTCAATCCTTTGTGCTGACCCCAGAAACCCCTCTGTGATCAAGATGATCCTGAGGAAGTTTGGTTGTCTAGGCTTAACTCAGAAGGTTGAGTCGTGTCCTGAGCTAACCCAGCAGGCCCTGCAGCATCCAGATCTGCCACAGAGTGCTGTGAAGCATGTGGAGGCCAGTGCCAATGCCAGTCAGGTGTCCGGGTACCTTTCCTGGAAGCAGCTGAGGTATAGTCTCGATCAGAGCATGAGCAAGATCCGAGAGCCTTAAACTAGAAGCAACAGCGACACAGAGGTAGAAGCCAGTCAGCACTATCAAGATAAGAAGTCTTGGCAACATTTGGAGCAAGAGAGCAGCCAACTGGTGTAAAGCAGAAGAACATCAGCTCGCACAAATGCCAGATAAGAGAAGGGAGCATTGTCACTGATATTCCGCTCAATCATAGAGTTTGGGTCAATTCCATTTCAATTCTTCAATTGAGGAAGTAAACAGAAATTCCAGTTTAGAAATTAAAAAAGAGTTGTGGAATATGAATTTCACTTAAACTTCCTGAATTGACTGATTGAAAAGGAATTGACCAACAAACCCTGGCACAACATACACATAGTCACACACTAGACATATGTACAGTGGGGAGAAACAAGTATTTGATACACTGACGATTTTGCAGTTTTCCTCTTACAAAAGCATGTAGAGGTCTGTAATTTTTATCATAGGTACACTTCAACTGTGAAGAGACTACGAATCTAAAACAAAAATCCAGAAATCACATGTATGATTTTTAAGGTAATTAATTGGCATTTTATTGCATGACATAAGTATTTGATACATCAGAAAGCAAAACTTAATATTTGGTACAGACCTTTAGTTTGCAATTACAGAGATCATACTTTCCTGTAGTCTTGACCAGGTTTGCACACACTGCAGGCAGGATTTGGCCCACTCCTCCATAACAGCCTTCTCCAGATCCTTCAGGTTTCGGGGCTGTCGCTGGGCAATACGGATTTCGACTCCCCTCCAAAGATTTTCTATTGGGTTCAGGTCTGGAGACTGGCTAGGCCACTCCAGGACCTTGGAGATGCTTCTTACGGAGCCACTCCTTAGTTGCCCTGGCTGTGTGTTTCGGGTGTTGTCATGCTGGAAGACCCAGCCACGACCCATCTTCAATGCTCTTACTGAAGGGAAGGAGGTTGTTGGTCAAGATCTCGCGATACATGGCCCCATCCATCTCTCCTCAATACGGTGCAGTTGTCCTGTCCCCTTTGCAGAAAAGCATCCCAAAGAATGATGTTTCCACCCACTCCATGCTTCACGGTTGGATGGTGTTCTTGGGTTGTACTCATCCTTCTTCTTCCTCCAAAAACGGCGAGTGGAGTTTAGACAAAAGCTCTATTTTGTCTCATCAGACCACATGACCTTCTCCCATTCCTCCTCTGAGATCATCCAGATGGTCATTGGCAAACTTCAGACGGGCCTGGACATGCGCTGGCTTGAGGCAGGGGGACCTTGCGTGCGCTGGAGGATTTTAATCCATGACGGCGTAGTGTGTTACTAATGGTTTTCTTTGAGACTGTGGTCCCCAGCTCTCTTCAGGTCATTGACCAGGTCCTGCCGTGTAGTTCTGGCTGATCCCTCACATTCCTGCATGATCATTGATGCCCCACGAGGTGAGATCTTGCCATGGAGCCCCAGACCGAGGGTGATTGACCGTCATCTTGAACTTCTTCAATTTTCTAATAATTGTGCCAACAGTTTGTTGCCTTCTCACCAAGCTGCTTGCCTATTGTCCTGTAGCCCATCCCAGCCTTGTACAGGTCTACAATTTATCCTGATGTCCTTACACAGCTTCCTCTGGTCTTGCCATTGTGGAGAGGTTGGAGTCTGTTTGATTGAGTGTGTGGACAGGTGTCTTTAATACACGGTAATGAGTTCAAACAGGTGCAGTAAAATCAGGTAATGAGGGAGAACAGGAGGGCTTCTTAAAGAAAAACTAACAGGTCTGTGAGAGCCGGAATTCTTACTGGTTGGTAAGGTGATCAAATACTTATGTCATGCAATAAAATGCATTTATTACTTAAAAATCATACAATGTGATTTTCTGGATTTTTGTTTTAGATTCCGTCTCTCACAGTTGAAGTGTACTTATGATAAAAATGACAGACCTCTACATGCTTTGTAAGTAGGAAAACCTGCAAAATCGGCAGTGTATCAAATACTTGTTCTCCCCACTGTATATGATACACATGGTATATACTGTCCAACGAAATGCTTACTTGCAGGTTCCTTCTCAACAATGCAACAGTAAGAAATAATAAAAGATAAGAATATGAACATAAAGTAAATGTACTTTGATTCCACAATTTATATGTGAGTTACGTGTAAACATTTGTCATGAGAGAAAGGAGAACTGCACATCAAACTGGCCAGGCCTGGATAGGAATAGAATAGGGTGGTGGTACAATATTACCACTGAGTTTAGTGACTGTGTAWCAATACAAATGGCTTTCAAAAAGAAACAAAATATAACGGAAAAGAGGTCATGAAATGTTCCTCATCAATTCAAATGATCACTATAGACCTCTTTGACCACTGCATTTCAGGCGCACGTCAGAAGATGGCAGTCTACTCATATGAAGAATAAGTGAAACATTAAGGCAACTGGTTTGTTTCCTGTTGGCAAATTAGTAACACTGTAATACCTTTTAAATAAATGAGAAAAATGTATTTCTTCTTCATCTACTTTCTGGAACTTAACCTGTTTTGGAAACAGTGAAAAAATTGGAAAACAAATCATTCCATGAACAGAAGAAAATAAATACCAAAACTCAACCATAGCATTTTGATAGAGAAAGACAAACAATTGTCTATGTTACTGATGGAAATGATGGTGGATGTTGAGCCATAGCATAACAAGCCAAAATAAACTCAAGTGATCTTTCACATGGATTTAGGAACAACCAGAACCATATATTTGTATTCATCTAAATATATTTGGGAACAACCATCTATTGTCTTCTTAAAGATGATTGGATGAGGGCTCTTAATAACGCCCATTCTGACCACAGTGTTGTGAGTCACCCTGTGGTGGTACGGCATCGGGTCATAAATGATGGACTTTACCGAACAAATCAAACATTTATTGGGGAACTGGGATTCATGGGAGTGCATTCTGATGAAGATCATCAAAGGTAAGTGAATATTTATAATGTTATTTCTGACTTCTGTTGACTGCACAATATGGCGGACATATTTTTGTCTTGATTGGGCTCTGAGCGCCGACCTCAGATTATTGCATGGTTTGCTTTTTCTGTAAAGCTTTTTTGAAATCTGACACAGCGGTTGCATTAAGGAGAAGTGGCTCTAAAATTCAATGTATAACACTTGATCTTTGATCAACGTTTATTATGAGTATTTCTGGAAATTGATGTGGCTCTCTGCAAAATCACCGGATGTTTTTGGAACTACTGAACATAACGCGCCAATGTATACTGAGATTTTTGGATATAAATATGAACTTTACCGAACAAAACATACATGTATTGTGTAACATGAAGTCCTATGAGTGTCATCTGATGAAGATCATCAAAGTGATAGTGATACATTTTATCTCTATTTCTGCTTTTTGTGACTCCTGTCTTTGGCTGGGAAAATGGCTGTGTTTTTCTGTGATTTGGCGGTGACCTAACATAATCGTTTGTGGTGCTTTCGCTGTAAAGCCTTTTTGAAATCAGACACTGTGGTGGGATTAACAACAAGATTACCTTTAAAATGGTTTAAAATGGTACTTGTATGTTTGAGGAATTTTAATGATGAGATTTCTGTTGTTTGAATTTGGCGCCCTGCACTTTCACTGGCTGTTGTCAAGTCGATCCCGTTACCGGGATTGCAGCCGTAAGAAGTTTTAAGACAGGACTACTCTTCAAATAAGTTGTGTTTTAAATGTTTTCGGAAGGTTATGCAGGGACTCCGCTGTTCTCAGTAGCGGTGCATTTGTGAAAACAGAATGTGTTTGTGGAAGAATGAGAATTGACAGCTGTTGTTCTCTGAACATGTTTTCTCATTTATACAATTTCACATACTGATACATTTCCTGTAATGACAGACATGACGCTCAGATAGCAAGTGTTATTGACTAGTGAAACCAACTTTACATGAAAGGCAAATTGGAGGGTAAAATTAAGTTTTAAATAAGTCTTTTTATAAAACCTCCATTTATGTTCTTTATACTGCGTAAGCCTAGTGAATTAACTATCGTAAAGACAGTGCATTCTGTGTGCTCCAGGTTTATGACAATATGTTTTTGGTATAACTAAGCAGACACTCCCAGATTAACCATATGTTGCTTTGAAATGAAGGTATGACTCCAGACATCAAATGGCTACATCATCCACCTCTGGGTCAAACTTGTTAGCGATGAGATGGTGGTGTTGTAGGAGCCACCAGAGACCTCCAGCCCAGTAGAGACACACAGCTCTCCTGGAGGCACCAGAGCAGAGTGTATATGGGTTCCTTTCCTCACATCTCCTTCCAGGTAAGTTCATCATGCGAGCAATGGCTTCATGTCTGATTCATGGTGCTTGATGTGGGGAGGGTTAGACCCTGGAACCGAGGGCCTGCACTGCAGAGTGTCCCACATGTGCTCAAGAGGACTTCCTATATGAATATTAAGCAGTTTGCTCTCCCATGAGGTTAAATGGATCATGATGAATGGATATCAAAACTGTTGTGCAAATTTACATTCAAAGATGTCATTAGCCATTCCATCCAGAGATAATTCATGTGCATCACCCTTAATGTCAGAGGCAAATGCAATGCTTGCAGCTCTACCGCCACTTTCTGCTAGTAGAATGAGCACTTTGTTCAACAATGTCTGCTAAAGTGGGTTAAATGGCTATCATGAAAAAGAGATCATGAAATGTTCCTTATCAATTCAAATGGGCAGTTAAGGACTATTTGATATCACATTTCAATCAGCAGGTGGCATTCTCTTCAAATGAAAAGGAGAGTTAAAGAGTAAGGCAACTAGCCAAGCAATATTGTCATTTATTTACTTGAGGTGAACAGTTTATTTGGTTTGGAAGTGACAAACAATGCAGCCAACTTTTTAGAGACATGAAAGGCAAAATTGAGGGGGCGAAAGTTCTTTGAACACCCGTCATATGAGTTTTTTTTACAACCTCCATTGACGTCATCAATACTGTCTAATGATACAGTAGACACTCTTATCCAGAACCACTTCCATTTAGTTTAATAGTTAAACCTGTCATGAGAGACTGGGGTTGGTTGGAGTCATTTCAGGAAGTAAACTGAAATTTCCATTCCAGCTTTACTTATTGCTTCGATTGTCTCGTTAGAAAGGCAACAAGGAGGCTTCACTTGAGAGTTACAGTGCCTTCAGAAAGTATTCACACCCCTTGACATTTTCCACATTTTGTTGTGTTACAGCCTGAATTTAAAATGGATTCAATTGAGATTTTCTGTCACTAGCCCACACACAATACTCCATCATTTCAAAGTGGAATTATATTTTTGACATTTTTACTAACTATACTGAACATAAATATAAACACAACATGCATCAATTTTGTTACATTAAAGCCTTAATCTACAATGGATAAAGATACATGTTTTCACTCAGCAATCTACACACAATACTCCATAACGACAAAGCAAAAAAACAGAAATACCTTATTTACATAAGTACTCAGACTCTTTGCTATGAGACTCAAAATTGAGCTCAGGTGCATCCTGTTTCCATTGATAATCCTTGAGCTATTTCTACAACTTGATTGGTGTCCACCAGTTGTAAATTCAATTGATTGGACATGATTTGGAAAAGCACACACCTGTCTATATAAGGTCCCACAGTTGACAGTGCATGTCAGAGCAAAAACCAAGCCATGAGGTCAAATCAATTGGTAGTAGAGCTCCGAGACAGGATTGTGTAGAGGCACAGATCTGGGGAAGGGTACTTAAACATTTCTGCAGCATTGAAGATCCCAAAGAACAAAGTGGGCGCCATCATTCTTAAATGGAAGAAGTTTGGAACCACCGAGACTCTTCCTAGAGCTGGCCACCTGGCCAAACTGAGCAATCGGGGGAGAAGAACCCTGATGGTCACTCTGACAAAGCTCTAGAGTTCCTCTGTGGAGATAGGAGAACCTTCCAGAAGGACAACCATCTCTGTAGCACTCCATCAATCAGGCATTTATGGTAGAGTGGCCAGATGGACGCAATTCCTCAGTAAAAGGCACATGACAGCCCGCTTGAAGTTTGCCAAAACGCACCTAAAGTCTCTCAGACCATGAGAAACAAGATTCTCTGGTCTGATGAAACCAAGATTGAACTCTTTGGCCTGAATGCCAAGCATCACATCTGGAGGAAACCTGGCACCATCCCTACCGTGAAGCATGGTGGTGACTGGGCCGAAGGTTCACCTACCCTAAGCACACAGCCAAGACAACGCAGGAGTGGCTTCGGGGGAAGTCTCTGAACGTCCTTGAGTGGCCCAGCCAGAGCCCAGACTTGAACCCGATCGAACATCTCTGGAGAGACCAGAAAATAGCTGTGCAACAACGCTCCCCATCCAACCTGACAGAGCTTGAGAGGATCTGCAGAGAAGAATGGGATAAACTCTCCAAATACAGGTGTGCCAAGCTTGTAGCGTCATACCCAAGAAGACTCGAGACTGTAATCACTGCCAAAGGTGCTAAAACAAAGTACTGAATAAAGGATTTTAATACTTATGTAAATGTGATATTTCTGTTTTTATTTTATTTTAAATGTGCTATTATTTATAAAAGCCTGTTTTTGCTTTGTCATTATGGGGTATTGTGTGTAGATTGATAAGGAAAAAAACATTTGAATCCATTTTAGAATAAGGCTGTAACAAAATGTGGAAAAAGTCAAGGGGTCTGAATTCTTTCCGAATGCCCTGTATTTTGAGCCTAGACTGAATTATTAATCCATATCACTGCAGTTAAACAAGTTCATAAAATAATGAATTATGTTGGCTTGCACTTATGGCACTTCCAAGGCTGTTTTATGATGATTACTACAGTTGTGTCAATCATATTATATATTTAGGCTATTGTAACAAGGTGTTAGGTTATGACAAATTAGTCAGAGCTCAAACCAACTTTATTCACCCACTGTGTCAAACAGCTGAAAAGACAAAAACATGTTCCCACCAGCACCATTATTTATACCCTCCTTTAGGCAGTCTCCTCTTTGCACCTCTAAACACTACATCTTTGCTGCTCGGCAGGTGAAGTGTGTAATAAAACGGTTCCTTCTCTCTTCGTCTGACCTGACCTCAGCCCACATTCCTCACTAATCCACAGCTATTCAAGTTTATCAGTGACCGCAACCTTTTCTAGTGAACAATCGACAAGCAACAATGGGCATGACGGACAGAAGTAGTCAGTACAGGTGTGATCAAGCCTTACATCAAAGTKTCCTGAAGCTGAATGGAACGTGGTATACCCTGACCAGTTATTCAGAAGAAAATCCTCTGACTGTCTAATTTCTCATCGGAAATTGCTGCTGACATTGAACAGGGTTAGGGTGTTTCATTAGTTTCAGGCTCTCCTGTGCCACTATTCCCAACATCTTATAGGTTGTAAATAAATCATTTTTATTTGAACACCCCAATTATGATTTTTTTTACAACCTATATTGACATCATATAGACTGTGTAAATATATAACTGTTGTTTAGAGAGTGTATTCCAAATGCAACATGACATTTTAGGTATAACTTGGCAGATGCTCTTGTCCATAGCCTCTTCCAATCAGTGCGTTCAATTCAATAGGTAAAACAACCACATATAAAAATGATACCAAAACACAAATAAAAAAATGTACATTACTGTATGTGCAACCCTTTCTCATTTCGTAGCTTTTTCCAGATACTTCCAGATGAACCATATGTTGCTTTGAAACGAAGGTATGACTCCAGACATCTAATGGCTACATCATCCACCTCTGGGTCAAACTTGTTAGCGATGAGGTGGTGGTGTTGTAGGAGCCACCGGAGATCTCCAGCCCCGTAGACACACACAGCTCTCCTGGAGGCACCGGAGCAGGGTGGATATGGGGCTCCTTTCCTCACATCTCCTTCCAGGTAACTCCACTTCACCATGCGAGCGATGGCGTTCATGTCTGATTCATGGTACTTGACGTGAGGAGGGTTAGACCCTGGCACTGAGGGCATGCGCTGCAGAGTGGCCCACAGGTGCTCATCAGGACTGTAGGTGTCCCTCTCCCACTCCAGCAGGGCCCGAACCTCCTGGCTGTCAAACACGTGATGGACAAAGTCCCTGGAGACCACGAAATAGGCGTTTCCGGAGAACATGGGGGTGCTGATTGGAGGAGGGCTCTTCGTAACACTCGTTCTGACTACTATGTTATTGGTTGTATTGTGCTGATATTGCCACCGGCGTTTCTTATAGTCTACGGTGGTCTCAGACTCCATGCTGTTCCTCCCGTTGAGCAGTTTGAGTGACTGAACCATCTCTGAATTGGTTTTAATGGGGAAATCTGTTCCACAGGTATTGAGCAGGTACCTCCACTGGACAGGTGACTTCAACAGGTCCTTCATACAGTTTAGATCTGCCTGCACTCGAGACCACGATGCATAAACCACACTCTCTGTCTTACTTGCCACAAACACATTGGTAAAACAAGTCACAATAGCCTTTACTGCAGTCCTGAATTCCTCTGAGGATTTCTGGTCCACATGCACGCAATATACATTCTGRGGTGTGTACACTGCACGCAGGAGTCGCTCAAACATCTCAATCTTCTCATGGACCACCATGGAGTAGGCGATGGGGAAGTCTCTCTCCTCCACACTCAGCGGCATCATGACGAACCCTCTGTCTGTAACGTACGTTTTACAGTTTCGGGTCACGTCGTGGTAGAACGCCTCAGACAGAAGCTTGGGCTTATTCTTTGTTTTCAGAAGTCTTCTGAGCCGCTCCTTGTCGATGCCCTTCAGGTCTCCTTTGATGATGGCTAAGCAGGCTGGCAGGTCGTCTGCGTAGTCCTGTGGCAGGAGGTCAGGTGCTGGGAGCGGGCTTCTCTCAGAACAGGTTGGGCGTCTCAGAGTGTTCCATAGGAGAAGAGAGATTAAATCAGACATTAGGATGAGAAAGAGGTTTCTGAAGAAGCATATATGTGATGTTGATGACCTAAGAGGACCCATAACAAAACTATCTATCTACAGTATGTATTATTAGCATTTGTGCAGACCATAATCCGGGAGCACTGCTGTTAAATAATGAATGTCACACACACACTCAGCTCAGTTTAAAGTGAGTAGGTAATCATTAACTTTAGTAGGCATGGCTACTGAAAAGTACAGAACTTGTTATGCTGGTGAATGAAGGACCCAAAAGCGACGTAATAGAAACAGAGTTTATTCCAGTATCAAACCAAACATATGATTCTCCTGGATATATCAAGGTAAATCCAAAAACAGGAAACTGAAATCCTTCTCGTCAGTAGAGAGGAACGGACTGGAGTCCGCGACCACAGACTGCAGGTCGCTTCAGGAGGACACAGCCGTAGCTGAACATAGACACCTGCTCACACGCAGCATCTGGAGAAGGAAAAACACGACAGGCGAACAAGACACAGGACAGCAAACATCAAACAAGAATCCGACAAGGACAGAAGCGGAAAACAGGGGAAATAGGGACTATCAGAGGGGCAAAATAGGGGACAGGTGTGAAAGAGTAAATGAGGTCGTTAGGAGAATGAGAAACAGCTGGGAGGCAGGAACGGACGATAGAGAGACGAGAGCGGAGAGGAGAGAGAAGGAGGGAGAGAGAGAGAGAGATAAGAGGAAGAACCTAATAAGACCAGCAGAGGGAAGCACACGGACAAGACATGATAATCAATGACAAAACATGACAGTACCCCCCCACTCACCGAGCGCCTCCTGGCGCACTCGAGGAGGAAACCCTGGCGGCAACGAAGGAAATCATCAATCAACGCACGGTCCAGAACGTCCCGAGATGGAACCCAACTCCTCTCCTCAGACCGTAACCCTCCCAATCCACTAAGTACTGGGGCACGTCCCCGAGAACGCATGTCCAAGATCTTCCGTACCTTGAAAATAGGTGCCCCTCGACAAGGAGGGGGGGGGAGGAAGACGAATGGGGCGCGAAGAAAAGGCTTGACACAGGAGACATGGAAGACAGGGTGGACGCGACGAAGATGTCGCGGAAAGAAGCAGTCGCACGCGACAGGATTGACGACCTGAGAGACACGGAACGGACCAATGAACCGCGGAGTCAACCCTGCGAGAAGCTGTCGTAAGGGGAAAGGTTACGAGTGGAAAGCCACACTCTCTGACCGCGACAATACCTAGGACTCTTAACTCTACGTTTATGGCGCTCTCACAGTCTTCCCGCCAGACGAAGGCAGACCGAATAAAGTCTAAGGCGATGTGAGAACATGGTCGAGAAGGAATGGGGAAGCGGTCGGAGACGACCGGCAGGAGGAGAGTACCCTGACTTAGTCTGCCGCAGTCCGAACAAGCAGCCACCGAAACGGCGCGTGTCACGCTCCTGAGTAGGCCACCAAAACCGCTGGCGAATAGAAGCAAGCGTGCCCCGAACGCCGGGGTGGCCAGCTAACTTGGCAGAGTGAGCCCACTGAAGAACAGCCAGACGAGTAGAGACAGGAACGAACAGAGGTTACTAGGACAAGCGCGCGGCGACGCAGTGTGAGTGAGTGCTTGCTTTACCTGTCTCTCAATTCCCAGACAGTCAACCCGACAACACGCCTTCAGGGAGAATCCCCTCGGGGTCGGTAGAAGCCACAGAAGAACTAAAGAGACGAGAATAAAGCGTCAGGCTTGGTGTTCCTATTTCCCGGCGATAAGAAATCACGAACTCGAAACGAGCGAAAAACAACGCCCAACGAGCTTGATGCATTAAGTCGTTTGGCAGACGGATGTACTCAAGGTTCTTATGGTCAGTCCAAACGACAAAAGGGACGGTCGCCCCCTCCAACCCACTGTCGCCATTCGCCTATGGCTAAGCGGATGGCGAGCAGTTCGCGGTTACCCCACATCATAGTTGCGTTCCGATGGCGACAGGCGATGAGAAAAAGTAAGCGCAAGGATGGACCTTATCGTCAGACTGGAAGCGCTGAGACAGAATGGCTCCCACGCCCACCTCTGAAGCGTCAACCTCGACAATGAATTGTTTAGTGACGTCAGGAGTAACAAGGATAGGGGCGGATGTAAAAACGCTTCTTGAGGAGATCAAAAGCTCCTCGGCGGAACCGGACCACTTAAAGCAAGTCTTGACAGAAGTCAGAGCTGTGAGAGGGCAGCCACTTGACCGAAATTACGAATGAAACGCCGATAGAAATTAGCGAAACCGAGAAAGCGCTGCAACTCGACACGTGACTTAGGAACGGGCCAATCGCTGACAGCCTGGACCTTACGGGATCCAATGCTGATAGCCTTCAGCGGAACAAAGTCAATGAGAACATGAAGCGATAATGTACGGAGGAGACATGAAAGGCGCCACTTCTGAGACAACTCTAAAGCGTGTAGTGACGCGAACGATGAATCGAGTGACGGTGAAAAAATCAGGATATCGTCAAGGTAAACGAAAACAAAAATGTTCAGCATGTCTCTCAGTACATCATTAACTAATGCCTGAAAGACGCAGGAGCATTAGCGAGACCGAACGGCAGAACCCGGTATTCAAAATGCCCTAACGGAGTGTTAACACGCGTTTCCACTCGTCCCCTCTATAGCGTACGAGATGGTAAGCGTTACGAAGGTCCAACTAAGTAAAGAACCTGGTCCCCTGCAAAATCTCGAAGGCTGACGACATAAGGGGAAGCGGATAACGATTCTTAACCGTTATGTCATTCAGCCCTCGATAATCCACGCAGGGCGCAGAGTACCGCTCCTCTTCTTAACAAAGAAAAATCCCGCTCCGGCGGGAGAGGAAGAAGGCACCACGGTACCGGCGTCGAGAGAAACAGACAGATAATCCCCGAGAGCCTTACGTTCGGAGCCGACAGAGAGTATAGTCTACCCGAGGGGGAGTGGTCCCCGGAAGGAGATCAATACAACATTCATACGACCGGTGAGGAGGAAGGGAGCTGGCTCTGGACCGACTGAAGACCGTGCGCAGATCATGATATTCCTCCGGCACTCCTGTCAAATCACCAGGTTCCTCCTGAGTAGAGGGGACAGAAGACACAGGAGGGATAGCAGACATTACACTTCACATGACAAGAACGTTCCAGGATAGGATAGAATTACTAGACCAATTAATAGAAGGATTTGACATACTAGCCAGGGATGACCCAAAACACAGGTGTAAAAGGTGAACGAAAAATCAAAAAGGAAATGGGGGTAGTAGTATAGGTAGTGTCTCACATCTGATACTGGGAGAAGACTACCATCTAAGGCGACCATGGGCGTGGGCTTCCCTACCTGTCTGAGAGGAATGTCATGTTTCCGAGCCCATGCTTCGTCCATAAACAACCCTCAGCCCCAGGTCTATCAAGGCACTGCAGGAAGCAGCCGAACCGGTCAGCGTAGTGGACCGACAAGGTAGTACAGGATCTTATGGAGGAGGACCTGAGTAGTAGCGCTCACCAGTAGCCCTCCGCTTACTGATGAGCCTTGGCCCTTTACGGGACATGACATGACAAATGTCCAGCAGAACCGCAATAGAGGCAAAGGCGGTTGGTGATTCTCCGTTCCCTCTCCTTAGCCGAGATCGAATACCTCCCAGCTGCATGGGCTCAGTCTCCTGAGCCGGTGGGAGGAGATGGTTGAGATGCGGAGAGGGGAAACACCGTTAACGCGAGCTCTCTTTCACGAGCTCGGTGACGAAGATCTACCCGTCGTTCTATGATCGGATGGCGAGTGCAATCAAAGAGTCCACGCTGGAAGGAACCTCCCGGGAGAGATCTCATCCTTAACCTCAGCGTGGAGTCCCTCCAGAAAACGACCGAGCAACGCCGGCTCGTTCCAGTCACTGGATGCAGCCAGAGTGCGAAACTATAGAGTAATCCGTTATGGATCGATCACTTGACATAGGGAAGCCAGGGCCCTGGAAGCCTCCTCCCAAAAACTGAACGATCAAAAACCCGTATCATCTCCTCTTTAAAGTTCTGATAAACGTTAGAACATCAGCCTTGCCTCCCAGATAGCTGTGCCCCACTCCCGAGCCGACCAGTAAGGAGTGATATGACGTAAGCGATCCGAGCTCTCTCTCTTGAGTATGTGTTGGGCTGGAGAGAGAACACAATATCACACTGGGTGAGAAAGGAGCGACACTCAGTGGGCTGCCCAGAGTAACATGGTGGGTTATTAACCCTAGGTTCCGGAGACTCGGAAGACCAGGAAGTAGCTGGTGGCACGAGACGAAGACTCTGAAACTGTCCTGACAGGTCGGAGACCTGAGTGGCCAGGGTCTCAACGGCATGACGAGCAGCAGACAATTCCTGCTCGGTCTGCCGAGCATTGCTCCCTGGAACTTGACGGCAGTGTTGAGAGAATCCGTAGTCGCTGGTCCATCTTGGTCGGATTCTCTGTTATGCTGGTGAATGAGGACCAAAAGCGACGTAATAGAACAGAGTCTTTATTCCAGTATCAAACAAACAATGATTCTCCTGGATATACAAAGGTAATCCAAAACAGGAAACTGAAATCCTCTCGTCAGTAGAGAGGAACGACTGGAGACGCGACCACAGACTGCAGGTCGCTTCAGGAGGCACAGGCCGTAGCTGACATAGACACCTGCTCACACGCAGCATCTGGAGAAGGCAAAAACACGACAGGGCGAAACAAGGACACAGGACAGCAAACATCAAACAAGAATCCGACAAGGACAGAAGCGGAAAACAGAGGGAAAAAGGGACTCTAATCAGAGGGCAAAATAGGGGACAGGTGTGAAAGAGTAAATGAGGTCGTTAGGGAATGAGAAACAGCTGGGAGCAGGAACGGAACGATAGAGAGAGAGAGCGGGAGAGGGAGAGAGGGAGGAGGAGAGAGAGAGAGAGAAAGAGGGAAAGAACCTAATAAGACCAGCAGAGGGAAGCACAGGGACAAGAATGATAATCAATGACAAAACATGACAAAACTTGGAACAAATGTGGTTGAAAATGAATTACTAACCTACATACCACACTTTCAGCATTTCCAAGTATTGGCATGATGCCTGAATTACACAATTCTAACCCACTTACCCCACGCAACCAATATTGTTGGATACATACAATACTTTGACTGGTACTGTATGTATTATTAGTATTTGTGCAGACATTAGCCTGGGAGCACTTCTGTTAAACACACACACACACACACACACACACACACACACACACACACACACACACACACACACACACACACACACACACACCACACACACACACACACACCACCACACACACCACACACACACTACACACACACACACGACACACACACACCACCCTCACTTTAAAATGAGTAGGTAATCATTAACTTTAGTAGGCATGGCTTTATACTATCTAGAAATACTTTAAATTAAAAGGTACTAAACTTGGAACAAATGTGGGTTGAAATGAAATACTAGCCTACAATACAAAAATGTTCAGCAGTTCCAATGAATGGCATGGTGCTCTAAATTACACAATTCTAACCAATTTACCCGACGCAACCAATGTTATTGGATATTACAATATATATTTTTTTCATATAGAATTATGAACATCTTAAACAGTTGGCCATATGCAGGTCATGGTTTGATGTCATCTTGGCAACCAGGACCAAATCTCCAGCTACTAATTGTAATAGTTAAACCTGTCATGAGAGACTGGGGTTGGTTGTGGTCAATTCACTCAATTCAGGAAGTAAACTGAAAACGACGTTGGAGCGGGTTATGGTAGGGAAATGGTTGGGGTCAATTACAGTAGATCAATTCAGGAAGTAAACTGAAATTCCCATCACAGCTTTCCTTATTGCTTCAACTGTGTCATTAGAGAGGCAATAACAAAGCTTTGCTTGACAGTTGTAGTGACAAATGACACAGTCAAACAGTATGTTATTTCTGATGAATGATTTCCTTCTGAGAAGGTGGTGGTAAAGTCCAAACCACCTGGTGATGCATTGTGTAAAAAATAGTTCAGTGGCTTAGTAAATGCTATTATTTTCACAGAAAAATGCATGTTTCTGGTTTTACTTAATTTTTGTGTGAAAAAAGCTTGACTTTTGAAAATGTTAAATACATTTAATATACTGCTGTAACGATCTGGGTGTCGTAGGTCTGAAGTCAGGTGCAGGAAACAGAGAGTTCAAAATAGTGCTCTTTATTGCACAAACGGCGGACACAGGCCACCTCACAAAACCACTGGGTGCCGAACAAAACAAACGCCCCAAACACAGGGACTGAAACAGTATAGCAAAAAACCCACGAACAGGAACAAACACGTTCGTCTCAAACGTACACAAAAGTTACACCAAAACAATCCCGCACAAAGAAACAGGCGGGCCGGCTGACTAATAAAGCCCTACCAATCACCACAACTCATAACAGGTGTAATCAATCAACATACAAGAGGGGGAGAAAGAAACAGTGGCAGCTAGTAGGCCGGCGACGACGACCGCCGAGCGCCACCCGAACGGGAAGGGGAGCCACCTTCGGTCGGAGTCGTGACAACTGCAAGATCTGAATGATTATTTGCATGTAAAAACAACTTGCATAATATTTTCTCTCAACTTAAGAATGTTATGTTCTTGCAACAACTTAACATGTGGCTCCTTTTTAGAGGATTGTGGGTATTTTTTGTTGTTGTTGACTTCATGATATTTTTACACAATGTTTTATGCATGTTTGAAGAAAGAAAAGTAATATATTTCTATATTGGTATTAAGCAGTTTGTTGTGCTATGATGATGAACGAATATTAATTTTTGGGAAAAGATGTTCAAAGATTGACATTTAAATTGAGCTGTAGATAAAAGATGATCAACGATAACGTGTCTTAAGAGTTTATGACATGCCTTATGTTGAGCTTTGTCTCTGTGTGTTACCTGTGTTACAAAGGCCTGCATGATGCTGTTATAATGCACTTTCAAGACACCCTTATCATGTCATATCATAATGATCCTTCATGCACTCATGACAAGTCTTGTCAGTATACCATTGTAGCACATCAGAGCATGGTTAAACTACTAGAACCAAGAGATCTTGAGCAGTATTGCCATAATTGTCTATGTTGGGAGCTGGGAGCGGCACTGTGTGCAACGCTGTTCAGTGTCCAAGGAGCTGAAATTAGCAATCAGCTGTCTTCTATTTTTAACTCAAATTGCAGTACTGTCCATGGTTCTGAAACATTATTTACGTGTGCACTGTTATAATTACACAATTTGGGATTAGCACAGGTTAGATATAAACTTTTTAATTTTACCTGCTGCTTTCCCAATGGTCACCACATCAGGCTCAAGATCACACAAGATTTACTTTGAAATTGGACATATGTCCATGTCCTAATTATGACGGCAAATGCCTTCAAAACTGCCCACTAGGGGCGGTGGGCTTGGGTTTTGCTAGAGCGTTGTGGACGGGGGTGGCAGATGTGCGTAATCTCATGATTCCGGATCTGAAGGTTGCGTGTTTAATCCCAGTGGTACACAATMATTTTTAAATTGTTTTCCGTATTCCAAACCCTTAATTAAAATTTTCGGAATGAATGCCTAAACTTTATGTTTTGACCTTATCAAAAACCTTAACCCTTAACTTCTGACATTTGGAGCAACTTCAAAATTTGAGGTTTGGAGAAACAGAGTGATGCTGAGTGTCACGTTCGTCGTATGGAGGAAGAGAGGAGGACCAAGGCGCAGCGTGATAGTAATACATTCTTCTATTTATTTACCGAAACGAAGAACACTTGACAAACTATACAAAAAACAACAAAACAAATGTGAAGCTATAAACGAAAAGTGCAGACACAGGCAACTTACACATAGACAATAACCCACGAAATCCCAAAAGAATATGGCTGCCTAAATATGGTTCCCAATCAGAGACAATGATAAACAGCTGCCTCTAATTGAGAACCAATCTAGGCAACCATAGACATACAAACACCTAGACTAGAAAACACCCCATAAACATACAAAACCCCTAGACAAGACMAACACATAAATCCCCCATGTCACCCTTACTTCCCGCGGCTATGCATTTAACTTTCATAAACTACATTAGTAGAAAGTGGACTGGTTTGGCCTGTAGGCCTATGACAACCACTCTAAAAAGTCCCAAAAATGTAAGTAAACATACTTGATCAAAATACTGTTTTTCAGAAGGAAAAAATTCTATTAAAGGAGTTGGTCTCTTTTATGGGTTCACTCAGATGTCATCAGCATTCCCCCTTGTTTGCTGGAACAATAGAGGAGCAATAGAAGACAAAAGGCCCACCCATCCACTTGTGCCATGTCATGAGGAGATCTGCACCAGCTACTGAAATGCACCTTTCGTTAAGTAAATCAGGTGATAACTGAGGTGCTAGGGAGGCTGGAGTGGGTCTTTAAGAAATAGTGTAAATTCAACTAGCTTGTAAAATCTAAATACTATCCCCATTTTTCAGGTGTCCMTAGGAGTGGTCTCTTCTGAGAGAAAACACATTTTCTTGAATCTGTGTGCTGRGGTTACCATAGGACACACCTTAGAGAACCTCAGTCTCCATATTGATAGTGGTCTRCCAGTCAAGTCTCTGTTCTCAGGTGACAACAACCCAACCACAGCTCCATCTCTTGACTCAGAAGTCATAGCCGCTTACCATGCTCTGGGAGTCAATCCTGTGTTCCTACCCCAGAAAACCCTCTGTGATCAAGATGATCCTGAGGAAGTTTGATTGTCTAGGCTTAACTCAGAAGGTTGTGTCGTGTCCTGAGCTGACCCAGCAGGCCCTGCAGCATCCAGATCTGCCACAGAGTGCTRTGAAGCATGTGGAGGCCAGTGCCAATGCCAGTCAGGTGTCCGGGTACCTTTCCTGGAAGCAGCTGAGGTATAGTCTCGATCAGGAACTGAGCCAGTCCAAGAGGCCTAAACTAAAGCAGCAGCGACAGAGGAAGAAGCCAGTCAGCACTTCAGATAAGAAGTCTGGCAACATTTGGAGCAAGAGAGCAGCCAACTGGTGTAAAGCAGAAGACATCAGYTCGCACAAATGCCAGATAGAGAAGGGAGCATTGTCACTGATATTCCGCTCACATCAGAGTTTGGGGTCAATTACATTTCAATTCTGTCAATTGAGGAAGTAAACAGAAATTCCAGTTTGAAATCAATTTTTTTTCTCAAAGAGGGGCAATGAGGGAATTTTTAAGTGGATTTTGAATTTCAGTTCACTTCCTGAACTGACTGAATTGAAAAGGAATTGACCCCAACCCTGGCACACAAACACATAGGCACACACACGTTTAGTTTTATTAGTCATATGTATATGATACACATGGTATATACTGTCCAACGAAATGCTTACTTGCAGGTTCCTTCTCAACAACGCAACAGTAAGAAATAATAAAAGATAAGAATATGAACATAAAGTAAATGGCTCCGTAGACACAAACTTAAACACATGGCTCGTGATGATTTGATGATCCTTGGTTGGGGTCTGAGCATATTATTTGTTGCGATTGCAAACGTATTAAAGTGGTGGTCCGATAGTCCAGGATTATGAGGAAAAACATTAAGATCCACAACATTTATTCCACATAAAGTGAATCGATTGAGTGCTCTACGATAATCATGGCTGGTCATGGCTGGTCGAAGATTCACGCTCAAATGATTCGTTGAGAGCCCCGAGACAAAGGTATAAAGGTCTGTTATAGCCAAGATACACCCCTTTCAACCTACATGACGAACAACAGATATATAGAATGGGTCACAAGGTTAAGATTTGTATGAAAGAGACCTATAATATATAGCATACAGTATCTGCTGTGTCAACAGTTTTCATTGTATAGAGACCAGGGTCTGGCTCTCCGACTCCAAACTGGAACCATCTCTCCCTGGTATGGCATAGAACAGAAACATTAACTGGATTGCTCTTTAGGTTTTATCACCCAAAAGACATGGTAAATCTCTCCTGTCAGTGTTATCTCCCAGAGGCCCATCCTCAGTAGAACACACATATAACAGTTAAGAATACTCTATTCTGTTGCATAAAACAACCATTTGATGCAATAAAAGTAGTATAACATAATCTTGCAATTTTTCGACCATAATGTTCCTCATCAATTCAAATGGCATTTATAGACCTCTTTGACCATTGCATTCATTTCTTCTTCATCTACTTTCTGGAACTTAACCTGTTTGGAATTTGAAAACAAATCATTCCATGAACAGAAGAACATAACTACCAAAACTCAACCATAGCATTTTGATAGAGAAAGACAAACAATAGTCTATGTTACTGATGGAAATGATGGTGGATGTTTAGCCATAATAAACTCAAGTGATCTTTCACATGGATTTAGGAACAACCAGAGCCATATATTTGTATTCATCTAAATATATTTGGGAACAACCATCTATTGTCTTCTTAAAGATGGTTGGATGAGGGCTCTTCCTAACGTCCATTCTGACCACAGTGTTGTGGGTCACCCTGTGGTGGTACTGCGTCGGGTGCGCCGTGAAAGTTATTTAAGATAGGCCTGCTCTTCAGAGAAGTAAAGTTTCAGATACTGGTAAATTTCATGTAATAACAGACATGACGCTCAGATAGCAAATATTATTGAGTAGTGAAACCAACTTTACATGAAAGGCAAAATTGAGGGTGAAATGAAATTTTAAATAAGTTTTTATTGATTTATTTGAATACCCCTATTATGAGTTTTTACAACCTCCATTGATGTTATTTATGCTGTGTAGGCCTAGTGAATTAACTGTCGTAAAGACAGACATGGATAATAATGCTCATCCAAAAGCAGTGCTCCTAGTGGCTGGGGACTTTAATGCAGGCAAACTTAAATTTGGGTGAATAAAGGTTGAAATATCATTGATCAATGCCTCAACCAAATATTACCCAAATTTCCACATTGAAATGACGTGGTGTGCCCAGTRGGTTGCAACAGTACTCGATACTGATAACACATACAATCTTTATATACTGTTAAAACACACGTCCAACAGGCTGCTCCGGTGTCTATGAAATGGACAGTGTTTATCCCTGAATCTCCTTTGATACAGGCATCTTCAGAGCACGAGGGAAAGGAGTCTACTACATCAGATTCACCACCATGGGACGAAAGTCTTATGAGAAAATTGGTGTGTACTTGACCAAAAATGGACAGCAACAGCAACACAACGTTCAGGACAACTTCAATGGTAGTTACGAGTACATATCAGGTGCCATGATTCTGCAACTGGAGAAAGATGATCATGTGCACATGGAGCTTCCCCAGGGGTGTGGGCTGTTTGATAACTCGTACAACCACAACATCTTTAGTAGCTTCTTGCTCTTTCCCACCAACCCAGCTATGGTCCTACAACACTAAGGTCCTTATGTCCCTCCCGAGCCCTGTACTAAAGTTCACACCCATAAAGTCCCCAAGTCTTTTCTAGTCAGGAATAATTGATAATTAGTTGATGCAATTTTGAACACAAAGCTCCTGTCAAGTTGTGTAATTAGCTCATTTATAATAGGGTTTCGATGCAGGACTTGCTCTTGGCAACATATGTCATAAGAATGCAATTTCACTGAGAGCCATGATTCAACAATATCTTTTCTATGGGAGTCACAGAGACAACAGGATAGCATATCTGTTATTTGGGTAACACTTTGTTTGTAGTAGAATCATTGGCTCATATTTTATACCTGACGATTATATCTGGTACTATCCCCAAGGTTTGGAAGGCGGCTCATGTACCTCCCCTCAAAGGAGATGACTAAATTACTATCAACCTACAGTTGAAGTCGAAAGTTTACACACAACTTAGCCAAATACATTTAAACTCAGTTTTTCACAATTCCTGACATTTAATCCCAGTAAAAATCCCTGTTTTAGGTCAAGTTAGGATCACCACTTTATTTTAAGAATGTGAAATGTCAGAATAATAGTAGAGAGAATTATTTATTTCAGGTTGTATTTCTTTCATCACATTCCACTGGGTCAGAAGTTTACATACACTCAATTAGTATTTGGTAGCAGTGCCTTTAAATTGTTTAACTTGGGTCAAACGTTTCGGGTTGCCTTCCACAAACTTCCCACAATAAGTTGGGTGAATTTTGGCTCATTCCTCCTGACAGAGCTGGTGTAAATGAGTCAGGTTTGCAGGCCTCCTTGCTCGCACATGCTTTTTCAGTTCTGCCCACACATTTTCTATAGGATTGAGGTCAGGGCTTTGTGAAGGCCACTCCAATACCTTGACTTTGTTGTCCTTAAGTGTGATCGCTCTAACAATGGAAACACATGTCCTCAAAGATGGAAGGCAGACGGGAGAAGGCGAGATCAGGTGGGACCATTCTAGCCAATGAGAGGGCAGATATGCGTGTGAACAACAGGTCATAGAGATTGCGGACATAGAGATTGCGGACTCATATTTGTATCTGTGCCATCATAGCGTCTGTGACAGCATGGGCAGCAACCATTAAGACTCCATTTTAAAGTAGTCAATTGTCCCAACTCATAAGAATCCCCACCCAGTTGGCTACTTTAAAATCGTGGAAGCTCCCCATTGCAGTGTCCATGCTAAAACAGGTTATATCCATGATAAGTCCTCTATCTATCTTTATGACAACAGGCACAACTCCTATATTAAGTARTTTTTTTCAAAGTTGCCGAAATACCATATGCATCCATATCAGTGCATTCCTATTAACCTAACCATTACGAAACTCCTTTTCGGTCAAATAAGCCTCACTTARAAAATTAGCAATTACATTTTTTGTTGACCAAATTTGACACTCTCCTTGACCTCACTTTGTGGGCTTATTTTCATGGAGAGATTTTGGGCTGAGTAAAACCTCTTCCTCTATGGCTGGATTCACTCTGTTTTCCATCCTTTCCATCAGCTGGGCAATCTGCAACTGCTATTTCCATTTGTGGACTTTTAAATGAATAATATAAAGCCATTGACTCTTGAAGAATATAACCTATAAATGCCTCATGTGCATAGTTCAACTGTCTAACCCACAGACTAAAAAACGAAGCCATCGATGACGTCACCCCATTGTTTCCTATGAGAATGCTCAGTGGCGCATTTGAAGATCAAGAGGTGTCATTTCAGCGTGTCACCATCTTGCTACACGAAGGAGTTTTAAGACACATTGCATGTGCAGTTTGAGCGCCTCTCTAGGAAGTGACGTTGCAGGCTAGCTCAGTGCTGCCTCCTCTCCATTTAGTCAGGGGAGAATGACTGCCCCATAGCATTGAGGATTTCATGTTGAAGGCCGACCGAAGCACGGCAGGTATTGTTTCCAGAAAACACAATCCCCCATTATAGTGAATGAGGAAACGGCGATCTATGTGGTCAATATTCATGGATATATAAAAAAACATTGAACACAATCATGGTACCAATAATTGGTTCTAATACACTAGGTGTATGTCCTTCAACTGATTCTTTTGAAATTGCACACAGAAGAAGTTAGAAGGACAATTTAGATGCGAATGCAGCCTGCAGTACCTCGGTCGGCCTTCATCTTGAAATCCTCAACGCGAGGGGGCAGTCGTTCTCCCCTGGTCTAAGATACATATTACTGTATTCCTTTACAGGATTTGGACTTTTTGCCCTTCCAAAATATTTAGATTTTTACAATTTTGAAAAAATGGCAAAATATGAATCTGATTGTATAAAATGTCCTTTAACCCCATCAGGACCCAAAAGATAAGTGTGTTTAATTGTAAAGAAACACTGTATAGCTTCAAAACATGGTTAAAACAATCATTTTGATCTCATTGATGGTCAGTCCTTGCATCCATAGCCCCGACTAAAGGGTGACCGCTTTGTTATTGTTTGAACTGCAGATTGCCATTTCATGAATCTCTTCTGGTTGACCTGCACACACAGAGACGTTTAAAGGACATTTTATACAATCAGATTAATATTTTGTCATTTTTTCAAAATGGTAAAAATCTAAACATTTTTGAAGGGCAAAAAGTCACAATCCTGTAAGCGAATACAGTAATATGTATCTTAAGCATTTGTCAATACAGTATCAGCTAAATGTACCAGAAGGGGGAGCCAACTTATTGTTTATCAGAAATATCTATTTGATCAAATACCCAACTCCTAACATCATACACAATCATGTACACACCAATAACAACTCTACTGATGTCCCTGAGACAAGCTAGGTTTCAAAACTTTTATTTTCTGTGAMAGAACTAATTCAGCCTTGGTACACATTACAGATTGTGTACRTCCCTCCTGTTTTGGGTGCACAATGAAAGAAAAATTATGACATTCAAATACATTTGAACAGCAAACAAATACATTTAAACCAAAAAACCCTGATAAATAAAATAAAACACACAATGAAACCTAGAACCAAGCATTCTGAGAGAAATATGGTGCTCGTATTACCTAGCCTGGTGGTCCAGTCTGTTTGCGCTTTTGCCAACTCCTCWCTGTGTTCATTCCTTGTCATACAGGATGTACACTACATGACCAAAGGTATGTGGACACCTGCTCGTCGAACATCTCGTTCCAAAATCATGGGCGTTAAAATAGAGTTGGTCCCCCCTTTGCTACTATAACAGCCTCCATTCTGCTGGGAAGGCTTTACACTAGATGTTGGAACATTGCTGCGGGGACTTGCTTCCATTCAGYCACAAGAGCATTAGTGAGGTTGGGCACTGATGTTTGGCAATTAGGCCTGGCTCGCAGTCGGCGTTCCAATTCATCCCAAATGTGTTCGATGGGGTTGAGGTCAGGGCTCTATGCATGCCAGTCAAGTTCTTCCACACCGATCTCGACAAATCATTTCTGTATGGACCTCGCTTTGTGCMCGGGGGCATTGTCATGTGAAACAGGAAAGGGCCTTCYCCAAACTGTTGCCACAAAGTGGGAAGCACAGAATTGTCTAGAATGTCATTGTATGCTGTAGCGTTAACATTTCCCTTCACTGGAACTAAGGGGCCTAGCCCGAATCGTGAAAACAGCCCCAGACCATTATTCCTCCTCCACCAAACTTTACAGTTGGCACTATGCATTGGGGCAGGTAGTGTTCTCCTGGCATGCACCAAACCCAGATTCATCCGTCAGACTGCCAGATAGTGAAGSGTGATTCATCACTCCAAAGAACGCATTTCCACTGCTTCAGAGTCCAATGGCGGTGAGCTTTACACCACTCCAGCCGACGCTTGACATTGCACGTGGTGATCTTAGGCTTGTGTGTGACTGCTCGGCTGTGGAAACCCATTTCATGAAGATCCTGACGCTGCCTCCAGAGGCAGTTTGGAACCCGGTAGTGAGTGTTGCAACCGAGGACAGCCGATTTTTACGCGCTACACGGTTCAGCACTGGGCGGTCCCGTTCTGTGAGCTTGTGTGGCCTACCACTTCGCGGCTGAGCCGTTGTTGCACCTAGATGTTTCCACTTCACAATAACAGCACTTACAATTGAGCGGGCCAGCTCTAGCAGGGCAGAAATTTGATGAACTGACTTGCTGAAAAGTTGGCATCCTATGACGGTGCCATGTTGAAAGTCACTGAGCTCTTCAGTAAGGCCATTCTATTGCCAATGTTTGTCYATGGAGATTGCATGGCTTTGTGCTCGATTTTATACACCTGTCAGGAACTGGTGTTTGCTGAAATAGCCGAATCCACTAATTTGAAGGGGTTTCCATATGTATATGTAGTGTATGTATARCTTGACAAGGATAGAAGAATAGAAAGTTGGCTACAGCACAGTTACAGAAGGGGACCAGGCTACACAGTATGTATGACCAATGTTAATACATAAAACAATTAGTCTAGAGACGGGCCTAGGCTTGTGACAAGCTGAGGAAGAGTGAATCAATAAAATATTGTCAATGTGTGTGAGACATCACTAATAGGAACAATGAGAAAGGTKAAATAAACAGAAGCCATAATATGGCTTTTTTTTTTACGCATCAGCTATCCTGATAGTGAATSAATGTGCTTAATGTGAGAGAAAAAAATTGGTCTCGATTCCTTTTGTTTTGTTTAAACCAGTCAAAACTGTGTAAGAAGTTACAATACCATGCATTCACACAATACTGATAAAGTGATACTTCTTTTTTTTAGGTTTGGCTGAATTCACTCTGTAGTAGGTGTGTAGTATTCGTTTAGGCCCCTGAATGACGACAAGACAACTTCCATTGCAAGAAAGGATAAAAATGCCTCAACAGGGACCTTGAGAACCACCCAGACTCATTCAGAAATATAGAGGAAAATAGGGGTGAAAGTCAATTCAAACATTCAACATTAGCTATTCTTGTGTCCCCAAAGGGTAGGAAAATAAATAGCTTGAATCTTATATGTTCAACATTGAGGCCAACTACCTCACTTTGACAACACTGTACACTATATACAAAAAACATAACACAGACAAAGTACTGCTTCGTCTTTTCCTCAAACTCGACATCGGCAAACTCAAGCAGAAGCAATGTCGTTTTGGACAGTACGAATAACTTTCATCAACACAAGAGTATGAGATATTGCCTTTCATACAAATAAGAAAATGACTTGTTCACATTACTTGAAAAGAAGTGTAGTTTTTCAGATTACATTGTTCTAGGAGCAAACACACAAAAACAAACTTTAATGAACCCAAATCCATTACTGCTCATGATCAAAATGTGTCCCCTAATGTTAATGATAACTACGGCTTATTATATACAGTTATGTTTACACTCATGCATATAGTTTACAAGTAGCACATTGATAATCCAACATTGCGGATTGATCAGACAGAGGTATAGACAACACTAGCACACTATGCTCACCACAGCGCTAAAGTGAACATCGCCGCACACCCGGACAAGGAATCAACAACAATGTATGACTAAACTTGACACACGAGAAATTCTTGAGGACTTTCCTATGAAAAAAGCACAACTGTAGAGTTTGTGCTGTTTTCTCTGTCACCTGCGGTAGTTAACAAACCAAATGGAAGATGCTAGTGACATCACATATATAAAAGGATTGGCAGTCTCTGTCTTGGAGATCTTGATAGCGTACTACAGGGATGGGCAATGGAACTCATCATGAGGGACTGCAGTGGCTCGTGGGTCTGCGGGGGGTGGTATGGATGTCCATACCACCCCCCGCGAACAAAACATTTTAGCGAACCCCTCGTGACAGCGAAGAGAAACATTTTAAGTTTTAAGTAAATTTCCTGCAATTCTACACATTTTGCCATGGGGCGCAGAGAAAATGTTGACGTTTTAAAGCAAGTTTGCTGCAATTCTACACATTTTGCCACAGGGCGGAGAGAATATTTTTTTTATTTTACATCTAATTGAATGCAGTTCTATTCATTTTGCCATGGGGTGGAGAGAAAAAATAGCAGTTTTACAGCTAATTTCATGCAATTCTACCAATTTTGCCATAGGGTGGAGGTAAATGTTATCAGTTTTTAATATTATAATTGATAATCAATGGGCCCTACTCTGTTTGGTAATTCGACCATGCTTACTACAAGTCTAGATAGCTGGCCGCTAGACTAACTTACCAATCAAAAAACAATTAGCAGACATGGGCTAATTGAGTGACTGCTGATGCACAACCAAATTTCGAAATTTCACCTTGTGTATTCTATTATTCTAACTCTCAACCGTAAGTTGAGACCCCGACTAAGCTCCTAAGAATGTGTTTAAAAAAATAAATAATGATGTATTGGTCCGCAGGCCTATCCAAGGCAGTTGCCCATCCAAGGCATACTATACATTTTCTGGAATTTATCTTCTTACTACGATGGAAGTCCTTTTCACCCAAACATGGAAGATCCATACTGTATCCTTGTCTTAGGATATAATTCTTGTCATATGAGGTCTGATAAGAATATCAAAAGAGCTTCAACTCAACCAACCACGCTAGAAAAAGGTTGATTCATTTTCCTAAAAACATTTTCAAAAAGCTTTCACTGAAAGATATCGAGGCTCATTCCTTCCAATTATATATTTTTTGTTGATAAAACAACTTAGTTTAGTTTTTGTTTTACAATGATATTTAATTTGTAAATTGTGTTAAATGTATCTTCGTGAAAATTCAGATCACCTTCTGACAAAACATCTCGGTGTATTGTGGTCTTCTTTACACTGTCTYCACTGTATAACATTCTCACAATCTCTTCATTGTAAAAATGGTCCGTTAGCAGACAAAGCCGACTGAATTAAATATGTTTAACACAATTAAAAGAAAGATCATAGAAGATATAGGATATAAATACATTTCACAAAGACATAATGCTTATTTCACCTCTAATTAATTATTTATTGACTTGTCTAGTGTAATAGTATTGTTGCTGATAAATGTTTCATGGGGAATTTAAAAAAAATATATAACATGTGCATTAGTGACATTTTATATCAAGACATTCTTCTAGTAAGGAAAGGTTTCTTTAGTTTCTGTAATATTGGATATGCAGTCATGACTGCAACAGTACTGTGTAGACATAAAATGAGTTATAGTCTCATTTAGGTATTTACCTCAGTAACTATGTAGTTATCATCCATATGCCYTTCGCATTTAAACAACCACTCACGTTTCTGTGTTACAGGAATATTATGACATATTTGTCTAGTGTATTTTTGGGGGGCACTGGATAGATTGTGGACGCCAGCCAGCACCACTTTTAGGCATAGCTTTGAAGTTCTGTATAACCAAACAAGCACAAGTTTTTTGCTTCATCTGAAATTACATTTTGGATACACAGCCTTAGGAGTCTTGATCCAATGCAAGTCAACAGAGAGCTTCCATTTAAAATAAAGCTGCAACAACAGGATTAAAGGAGCTAGAGGACAAACACTAAATTAATAGTTWAAAAAAATATATATAATTCACGTCTGAAATATTTGGGCCACCATCCTGCTGGTGTTGGTTCAGAGGCCTTAGTTATATTAGTGGATTCTTCAGATGTCTTGGATGTGGCAGTAAATGGCTGTTAGATTTAGGATAAAGGGAGGTGGTAGTCAATGGCGTAGGAGACCTTGGATGTGACACGTCAATGCCTCCAAATCCTTGGATTTAATCGTACATAGTTCAGAGGCCTTGGATGAAAGCAATAAAATGGTTATATATTTATTTTTTTGCTTTCAAAGACAAAAAATCTTTCAATTTTATTTTAGAAGCTTTCAAATACTTTTGAATAGCTTTATAAGACCTTATAGAAGCTTTCAAAGACTAAGAAGCTTTCGAAGATCTTTCTGAAGCTTTTGAAGACTCTAGAAGCTATTGCTTTTTGAATCTTGCTTTCAGATTCTTTATAGAGAAGTTAGAAGCCTTTGATGTGGCAATACGCTTCCAGGGAGGAGAATACGATGTACATRAGCCACAGGCTGAAGAAGAGACAGGTGGTCGCAATTTTGGGGCCCCGGGGCCCACCCAGCTCGCCCCCAATCTCAGGTCGGCGCCGGTACATGAGCACGGCCACGGCGACAAAGGCGAAGATGGTGAATAGGGTGACGGAGAARGCCAGGGTGCCCGGGTCCACCCGGAAGTCGTTGCCCTTGGAATTGTGGTAGATGGCGGCRATGGACCAGGCCACGCCGATCCCCAAGAAGACGTTGACGGCATTGCTGCCCGTTACGTTGCCGATGGAGGCRTCGGCGTACTGGTCCTGGATTGCAGCTACCTTGCTGGCAAACGTGTCTGGGGGAGCGAGAGAGAGATGAAGAGAAAGGGAAAGGAAGAAAAGGAAGAATTGTGAATGGTGGTAGGTGGTAGGGTGACATGGATCCAAAATTAGATGTCCATGCATGACAAGAGATATGACATAGTGTACTATTAAAGAACACTGCATACAAAGCACTGCTTTTAGGAGTGATGTCGTGGCTGAATCAGATTTAGCTAGGTAACATAGATAGATAAGATGTTATTTTCATCATATGCTTGTGAGATACTTGTCATTAGAATGATGCCCTTTGGACTATAGGGTTGGAAGTGCATTTTCCCTTCTGAGATAGGGAAAATCACTTGGGGCCCAGAGAGGGGAGAGGTCAGGTTAAACCTAAATATCTGTTAAACCATGTGGTGCTATGTAGAATATCAGAATGGGAGGAGGACAGAATGGAACATTGTTTTCTTAGGGGAATGCGTCTGTAACTATTCCTAAACCATGTGAAGGGATGGCGTTATTAATGGGGAACCAGTTAGTTATCTCATACAATGTCTGTACGCCAGTCACTCCGTACTTTTCTCTTGGGGGGAAGGAGTAAGGCAGTGTTTGGAACCATTGTATGTCCCCTCTGAGGTTGCCCTTATCTTGATCTGGTATATGACCTAAGAGGCTCACTGTCTTTTCTGAGCTTATCCAGGAGGGGGTGTATTTGAGATGGGAGTATTTCAATTGACAATTGATATATGCCATTGGATGAGGTAATGTTTTGGTAGACAGTGAMGTACCAAGCATGAGATTGAAACCTYGTCTTAGGAGACCAAACTTAACGATGATTTATAGCTGATGCTGTCTAGCTATGGGATACTACTCTTTCAAGTAAGAGGTTCTTTGTAAGTTGAGAGGGGTGTATCTTGGCTATAAATGAAACTAAGAATTGTTTTGTAAGGACTCTCAGAGAATTCATTGATAGACACTGAATTGATCTGAGAGTCAAAAAAGGGCTTTGGTGAAGCTCATATATATTAAAGATGGATTTTATAATATAACTCTGACTTGTGTGTGTGGTTGGCTCTCTCTCTCTCTTCATTGAGTAATAAAGGAAATTACAATGCCTAATTGTGATAAAAACCTAATTGCCTAATTGCCTAATTGTGATAAATGCCTAATTGTGATAAATGCCTAATTGTGATAAAACAATGCCTAATTGTGATAAAACCCTGTCATGAGAATGTAGAGTTAGATGGTGTATGTTACTAACCTGACCTCCCAATGCCGCAAACACTAGATTGGTGACAGAGTCCTAATAAGACCCACCGTTTGTGAATGTGTCTGTGTGTGTGTATACATGTCTGTGTGTATTGCGGCATGTATGGAACGCACCTGGCACAGACGTCCCGAGCGCCACAAACACCACGGCGGTCACGGAGTCCTTGAGGCCCACGGTACAGCCAAAGTGGGAGGCCAGGTCTCCAATGAAGGCGGTGAGCAGGCCAATCATACTGATGGAGACCACGAAGCAGGCCCAGCCGTTCCAGTAGTCGGTGGGCGGCACAAAGGCGAACAGGAGCTTCCAGAAGACTGTGAGAAAGTGCATGACGTAATCAAAGCAGGAGGGCAGCTTCTCCTCGCCGCACTCGTCCTCATCATCATCGCCTGAGACATTTTGAGGGGAGGAAAGATGTGTTGTAACCCCGACTTCGTAGTTCAATTTCAACATTTAACATGTTTAAAACCTCTGCTACAATGTTAAGTTTCTCTGCAATGTAATCAAGTCTTAAACTGTGAGTGGACCAGGAGAAACTTGCCACCACTAGTCCATTCTAAATTAAAACACAGACGTTCCGGCATTCCTAGTAGTGTTAGCCGTTAGCCCCACTCTCTCCACTCCCTACAGACTGTGTGGAGAGTGAATTTCCACATGACACAAACAATGAAGYCTCTCATCACATCAAGTCAGGACAGTGAGCCACATCTCTACTCATTGAAGCCATGGGAGAGTTCATTAGGGTGACTGACAGCGTGGCTTAAAATAGCTGATGGGCAAAATCCATCTGAATGCGTTTCTCTGCATGGGAGCAGGGAATGGTCACGTTTTTGTGTGTWTGTGTGTGTGTGTGTGTGAGTGTGTGTGTGTGTGTGTCTGTATTTGTGTGTATTTTTGCTAATACAATACACGTGYCCATGAGTATGTCTCAAGACATAGGCCTGCATTTCAATACCTGTTTCAATGCTTGTTTCTATGCATGCGTGCATGCATGGGTGCGTGTGTGTGCTCATGCATGCATTTGAGTGGACAGGAGGCCATAGTGGTTAAAAAGATCCAGCTTGACCATGTCCTGCCTTGTTTTGTTTCCAATCGAATATGTGTTACGGTAAACATACAGGTTAGGGATGAGATCAACCATAGCCCATCCGCAGGCAAAGACTCTGTGCCTATTCCCAGAGGAAAGGGTCTGCCCGGATATTAGCACTGTTCAGAACTCACGAGTACAAACTCACACTCACACCACACACTCACACACACACACACACACACACACACACACACACACACACACACACACACACACACACACACACACACACACACACACACACACACACACACAACACACACCACACAACATCACACACACACACACACACACACACACACACAATGGTCGTGTCTGAATACCCATACTTGCATTCTAAATAGTAGGCATTGTTTTATAGAATTTTATATTATGTGAAATTTCAAAATGTTTGTATGCTTTAAATGGCAGGATGTCATACTAATTTCAGCTTGTCAGCTARTAGAATTCACTGGACACTTTTGAGGAAGATAATCTTCAGCTGATAATCAGCTGAGGGGACGTGCTGTACCAAAAAAGAACGAATGGCGGGAATAAACGTAATTGCTCATTAGATGATGCATTCTCAGGAGCCTAGTATGCTGATATTTGTTGCTWACCGAATTAGTTTTTTTCTAAACAGTATGTGGTACTAGCACACAATATGCAGTTTAAGTAAATAGTAGGAAAGCCTGATTCTGGACATGGCCACAAACACACGGCCACACACACACACACACACACACACACACAMGTAGTTTAGAATTCATGAATTCATTACATACTAATTCATTACATGGACTTTTTAATGATCTCATTACTAGCCCTGGAGGAATCTACTCTGGAGTGCACTCCCATGGCTAACAAGCTTAGCCATCTCCACTCAGGCTCTCAGTGGAACTTTGTGTGAGATGTGTGAGATGTGTGTATATGTGATTGTGTGTGGGGGGGTGTGTGTGTGTGTGTGTGTGTGTATGTGTGTTGCTTGATGAGTTCGTTGTGCTTCGGCGCTGCTTCGCTGATAAATCAACAGTGCTTCGGAATGTGCTTTGGAGGGCGCCGCTACTGGAACTTCACAGTTCCCGCTAATTACAAAAAGCGTTCCAATTAAGATCTGGGCAGATGGCATTGTGGCTAGGGTGATTGTGTAGCCAATTAAGACAAATATGATTTGAAAGGAAAATAACATATTTGGGACAAGATTTGATTTTGCTCTGAATACATCATCCCGTATTGTTGTCCAAGAATCAGAATATAGGTTTGCGTCCCAAATGGCAACCTATTCCCTATAGTGCACTACTAGGCCTTGGTCAAAAAGTAGTGCACTGGGCCTCCCGGGTGGCGCAGTGGTCTAGGGCACTGCATCGCAGCGCTAGCTGCAGGTTCCAGGTTCTCCAGGTTCTGTCGCAGCCGGCTGCGACCGGGAGGTCTGTGGGGCAACGCACAATTGGCCTAGCGTCGTCCGGGTTAGGGAGGGTTTGGCCGGTAGGGATATCCTTGTCTCATCGTGCACCAGCGACTCCTGTGGCGGGCCGGGCGCAGTGCGCGCAAACCAAAATAAAAAATAAAATAAAAATTAAAATTTACTATAAAGGGAATATGATGCCATTTGGGACGCAGACTGGTGTGATGTTTAAGAGGCTACCCTGAAGGGTTCTTCCTACTGCACTTCCTAGACCTAGGGAGTTTTCCCCTGCCACTCTAGTTGTGGCTTGCTCTTTTGGGGTTTAGGCCTGGTTTGTTGGTTAGGCAATTTGTTACAAACACTTTTCTATAAAAGGCTGCCAATGAAATGATTGATTGATTGATCTGCTTACCAGAGCTGACTGTGATAGCTTCCATAAACTGCTGCCTCCAGCTATTGGTTCCAATCAATAGAGCCAAGTTGGTCTTCTTAATCAGCTTATCCACTGTGTTCTGTGGGGCACCAGAAGATAATATTTCAGTCTATTAATCCTCAAACCTGCTTATTTAGCATTCCACAAACACAGATACATGCCCAATGAACACACCTTGGCGGTGAACATGATGTACAAGTCTATAAAATACAATAAAGACAAACCAGTTTGATTTATCAGGGCAGACTGTGAGCCAAACCATTTCACATACCCTATATCAACCTCAAAACATACCCTGACTCCTACCCCTAAAACTACCCCAAACTGCAAAGACATTTTTAATGCTCAAATTCCAAAATGTTCATCCTGATCACTGTCTCTTTCATGTGGAAAATGGAACTTACAGTATCAGTACACCTTTTGGATTGACAGATGGGAGATACCACTTAAGACACCAGAGGTACGACTTACTGTAAGTAATGGGAGATACAATCTCAAGTGCAGCTGGTTGTCTTACTCCCTCCCTTTCCAAGTGGTGGAGTGGGTGGTTTTAAAGGTCCACTAGTTGTTTTACGGTCCTATCAAAGCTGTGATTTACTATTATTAAAGGTACAATTTGCAGGTTTGTGCGCGACACGGCAGATTTCCGATATAAATGCTAGTTAATGATCTGTCATTCTCATTGAAAGCAAGTCTGGTAAGCGGTAGATCCGTTCTTTGTGCGGTATGCTATGCTTCCCCTCTATAAGTTTTGTTTTTGCTTATTTTTTGTTTTAGTTTTGTACGTCAGCTTCAAGAGCTGAAAATACAATATTTTGGGTTATTCCAAATATATGTCACAGCGTTTTAGATATTGCAACGATTCTCTACACTATACATTGCTTTTTTGTGTCACTAAAACTAAAATCAGGGGAACATTTTAGTAACCAGGAAACTTCTTTCTAACAAACCAAAAGGTAGTCATTAATCTAGTAAAATAGAGCGCCTCAGAAACAGACCAAAGCGGAAGTGTGGTCTCGTACCTTGAACTCATACGACTCCTCGATGACAACTTCCAGTTTGACGTGCTCCCCGAGGGTGGGCCGGCCCATCTCAGCGATGCGGCGTTCCTCCTCCTCTTTCTTGGAGAGAGCTTCCTCGTCCCCTTCCTCTGAGGGTGAGAGGGGGAAAGAGGAAAGGAGAGAGAACACATTTGGGTGGTTAGCGGCCATGACACGGACGATACCCATAAGAGAACATTCATGTGTTTCCGTGAGTGGTCAAGGTAGCTGTTCAACACCTGCCTTTGAAAACCTTTACACTTTTCAAAATATTGTGCTAAGTACTATGCTGCCTTGGATATTTTATTTTCCCATAATCCTTTCTAGCACAGTTCCAGCTACTGTGGTGGATGCATAACCTGGCCCGAGCATAACAGTTCAGCTTGGCTCTGTTTTGCGAGGCTCATAAGTGTGAAAATGTCACTTGAGTCCAGGTTTCTGTTGCAAGTGTACCTTCTTGTGCTCTGTTTATGCTAACTGAGCAAAGATAAAGTGAGGACTAGGAAAAGTGTGCATTCACAGGCTACATAAACGATCTGTGGTAGGAGAAGCCACAAAGGTGTGTGAAAGAGGCAAATGTGCAATAGCTGCATGATACTGACTATTAGCGTCGCTGTGACAATCTAGTCATTTGACTGGCCCAAAGCTAGTCATCGAAGCAGAAACAGAGACGTACTGAGCTGATAAAGAAAGGAAGTTCTTTCAGAGTGACACTGGAAATAAAAAAGCAGACTGTTATTTCGCAGAGATTACCAGTCGGAGGCAGTATTGAGACGGCCGTGACAGAGAACTCATGAGTCAGACAGTGGCGTGCGCACAGCCTTTGACACAACACCGGCACATGGATGGTGAGAGGGAGGATAGAAGAGAGCAAGACGATAGAGAAGTGAGGGGAGGATAGAGAGGACAAAGGGAGGATGTATACCTGCAATGCTGATAATGGTGGCGGGGACAGGGTTATCCCTACCCTGCACTTTCCGGTAGACGTCCCTGCCTGAGGGACAAGTTCACAGTTCAAAGTTCATTGCAGAAAGAGCCCCCATTAGTTAAAAAAAACAGTTTCCCAAGGTTTCCGGATAAGTCAAAAACACTATCCAATATATTTCACAATATTATGGTGGAGGAACGCACGTTTCAATTGAAAAGCTGTTGAGATTCTTTGATCCCACTGGAAACTTTACTTTGTTGAGTACATACATTTGAGTACATTTGCTTTGAGACTTTTGTTAAAGTGGCAGCTATAGAGGAAATATGTTTTTAAAGTTATCCGGGGAAAACCAGTGACTGTGTTTGATTGAAAATATTGTTTTTCATATAGCATTGGATCCAAACACTCCTCCTGAAGAGCTACTGAATGTGAAGAGTTTTGTTCCTGCCCACCATTAACACACCTGAATCAGCTAATCCCAGCCCAGACCGAAGAGCTGAATGAAGTGTGTAGGCTAAGTCCTATCAACTGTGTTATTGCTGGGCTGGAACAAAAGCCTGCACACTCAGTACATCTTCAGGACCGGAGTGACCACTGACATCCATTTGAAGTYGGAAGTTTACATACACCTTAGCCAAATACATTTAAACTCAGTTTTTCACAATTCCTGACATTTAATCCCAGTAGAAATTCCCTGTCTTAGGTCAGTTAGGATCACCACTTTATTTTAAGAATGTGAAATGTCAGAATAATAGTAGAGGGAATGATTTATTTCAGGTTTTATTTCTTTCATCACATTCCCAGTGGGTCAGAAGTTTATATACACTCAATTAGTATTTGGTAGCATTGCCTTTCAATTGTTTAACTTGGGTCAAATGTTTCGGGTAGCCTTCCACAAGCTTCCCACAATAAGTTGGGTGAATTTTGGCCCATTCCTCCTGACAGAGCTGGTGTAACTGAGTCAGGTTTGTAGGCCTCCTTGCTCGCACACGCTTTTTCAGTTCTGCCCACACATTTTCTATAGGATTGAGGTCAGGGCTTTGTGAAGGCCACTCGAATACCTTGAATTTGTTGTCCTTAAACCATTTTGCCACAACTTTGGAAGGTATGTTTGGGATCATTGTCCATTTGGAAGACCCATTTGCGACCAAGCTTTAACTTCCTGACTGATGTCTTGAGATGTTGCTTCAATATATCCACATAATGTTCCTTCCCTCATGATGCCATCTATTTTGTGAAGTGCACCAGTCCCTCCTGCAGCAAAGAACCCCCACAACATGATGCTGCCACCCCCGTGCTTCAAGGTTGGGATGATGCTCTTCGGCTTGCAAGCCTCCCCCTTTTTCCTCCAAACATAATGATGGTCATTATGGCCAAACAGTTCTATTTTTGTTTCATCAGACCAGAGAACATTTCTACAAAAAGTACGATCTTTGTCCCTATGTACAGTTGCAAACGGTAGTCTAGCTTTTTTATGGCAGTTTTGGAGCATTGGCTTTTTCCTTGCTGAGCGGCCTTTCAGGTTATGTCGATATAGGACTCGTTTTACTGTGGATATAGATACTTTGTACCTGTTTCCTCCAGCATCTTCACAATGTCCTTTGCTGTTGTTCTGGGATTGATTTGCACTTTTCGCACCAAAGTAAGTTAATCTCTAGGAGACAGAATGCGTCTCCTTCCTGAGCGGTATGATGGCTGTGTGGTCCCATGGTGTTTATACTTGCGTACTATTGTTTGTACAGATGAATGTTGTACCTTCAGGCGTTTGGAAATTTCTCTTGGCTGATTTTGATTTTCCCATGATGTCAAACAAAGAGGCACTGAGTTTGAAGGTCGGCCTTGAAATACATCCACAGGTACACCTGTCTCTTATACACATCTAGATGTGTATAAGAGACAGCCCAAGGATGAACCAGACTTGTGGAGGTTTTGTTTTCTGAGGTCTTGGCTGATTTTGATTTTCCCATGATGTCAAACAAAGAGGCACTGAGTTTGAAGGTCGGCCTTGAAATACATCCACAGGTACACCTCCAATTGACTCAAATGATGTCAATTAGCCTATCAGAAGCTTCTAAAGCCATGACATTATTTTTTTGCATTTTCCAAGCTGTTTGAAGGCACAGTCAACTTAGTGTATGTAAACTTCTGACCCACTGGAATTGTGATACAGTGAATTATCAGTGAAATAATCTGTCTGTAAACAATTGTTGGAAAAATTACTTGTGTCATGCACAAAGTAGATGTCCTAACTGATTTGCCAAAACTATAGTTTGTTAACAAGACATTTGTGGACTGGTTGAAAAACAAGTTTTGATGACTCCAACCTGAGTGTATGTAAACTTCTGCCTTCAACTGTACTGTAGCACATACAGTAATCGCCAGACATGTTAGGTGATATGATATTACAACTAGTCACACCTAACACAACAAGAACACATTCATAAACCATTCATGAATCATTTGTAATACCTGAATTACCATGATTAAAGTGTGTCAAGTGTGTAAGCTTTATGAATGTCTATTTCCTGTAAAATAGGGGGAATTCAATTCAAGTTTCTGGAGACATGAAATTATTTGAACCAGAATGTAGCTAGTTCGTTTTCATTACATTGTTATATTTACCTTATCTGTAATTAGCCTACTGTATACAGTTGAGTAAGTACAAAGTGCTTGTGGAAATTTCATTCCCAGGAGACCTGATTGAACCCTGATGAATAGTGTGACTCGACCATTAACAGTTCACGACCCAACTGTTAAAGGACCAGAGAATGCGCTCAGTGTGTCCATTAGGCCTGTGGATTAMWTWTWWTTTTTTTTAATCAGAATTAATTAGATTGAGCAATAAAAGCCCCACTTTTATTCCATAGGCTGGGATCCGCACTATGCAGCTGTTGCAAGAGTGCATTTTTCACTGACTGGTTTCAAAAACAATGATTGATAGGCAGCTTGAACTTCTTGAATTTAAACCATTATTGGGTTCAAATACACATTTAGATTTGTGAGCAGCTATCCACAACAACCACAATTCGTAAGGCGCAAATAGCTAAATGAGAGAGCAGCAGTGTGATTCACATCAATGCGCTATGTAGATATCAACAATAAGGGATATCCGTATCGCCGAAGACTACACCACTGCTGTCATCCTTACCTCCAAGCGTTTATTCAAATTGGATAGTCTTTGGATGCCGACAGCAGTCACACCATTGTAAGACATAGCTTGTACTGTAGCTTACAAAAGCCTATTTGTGCTCTTTTCCCGCGATTCGTCAAACACATTTGGTGTGTCGTCATAGTGGTCAGACTCGCCCAGATGGAACAAATTTAAAATCGAGCCTTTTTTCAATCCTGATTTGAATGTCATTGAGAAAACAGAGAAGTGTCAAAGATATTTTTCGCAAACATCCTTTCTGAATTTAAAAGTAATCCTCAAAGTAATCATCTAGTTTTTCAAAAGTATCTGTAATCTGATTACACACTTTTTTCTGGTAATGTAAGGGATTACAGTTACCAGTTTTTTTGTAATCCCTTACAAGTAACCGATTACATGTAATCCGTTGCTCCCCAACCCTGTCATTGGCATGGTATCAAACACATCAAAGACGTGATTTCCATGTGGTTAATACCACTCCATTGACTCCATTCCAGCCTTTATTATGAGCCGTCCTCCCCTCAGCAGCGTCCACTGGTACATTCCTACATGAACATGAGGTCGCACACACGCATTCATCATCTTTCACACTCTTTCGCACAGTGAAGTGTGACTCATTCAGTGATAGGATAGGCCTACACATTGAATGCCTGGAAGTGCCACAAACCAAGGTGCAAACCAAACAAACTACATTACTAATATTCACCAAAGAAAATACTATAGTAGTACTACAGTAGTACACAAAACATATCCATTCACGTGTACTCAGTGCTGTCTTTGGAGTATATTTGATTTGAAAATATGCCATGCTCAAATCAACTAAAGTCTATCAAAGCATTCTCAATATAATCAATATATTACATTGGTTTGTTATAATGTCTATGTGTAAATAGACATAGTTACAAAGATAGTCTAAACAATGAAAGAGTAGCCTGAAAGGCTTGTGCCATTAGTAATGGGTAGGAGAACGCACGATTCTCACCAAGGTGACACATATGTTACTTGAATTTGACTTGCTTTAAAGTTCAACGATTTAAAGCAATCAAATGCAAAACACTGAATTGTCTCTTACCATAAAGCTTTTTGTCTATTACAATTAACAAAAAATGACCAATTAATTAATCAATCAATCAATATATACATTGAATCCAAATATATATATTTTTTTTGCAATAGTAATATACCATACCTGTCTTCACGAATCCACCTAAAACCATAAAAAATAAAGAAAATAAATCAAAACATGCCATTTGGTTGTGAGTGGGTATTAGTTTATATGAAGTATCTTAATAGTATTATTGATTAATGACACATTTTGATCAGCAAATGATAACTAAACTCTAGTATAAAAATACTGTATAGGCCTACTGCCAACTCACTCTAAATCACTCTTTAATAAGAACAGTTACACATGTTTTCTTGCAACTGAGAACATCATTTAGGAAATGTATTTACCCTTCCATAGAAGGTTACTATGTACAAGGACTGCCAGTGTTTGCAYGCTTGACACTTGACACTACAACAGTAACAGACAATGATTGACATTTCAAGTAATAAGTGACTTTAGAAGMGAGGTAAACGAAGAGTGTGACAGCACACCAGAGCAGACTAACGAGAAAAAGTAGACTGCTTACCAATTTCTTGAAGCAACACAGCTGATAGGATGGAAACAGATGAAACAAGRGACAGTTGAGCAGAGAGAAACGAGAGATGAGAAACAAGAGAAATGGAAACAAGTAACAAGGGAAACAGAGGAATGAATATACACAAGCCCGGTGGCAAAAAGTTATAGCCATCAGGCAAGTTAGTTATAATATATATATTTCGTGGTTAGGTTGTTGTTCACTACAGACTAGACATATCTAGCAAGTTTTTGAATTTCAAATCAGGCTTGTATGACTCGAAATGTTATACATTAAATGCCAATAAAAGACTTGGGCCAATCAAATCTCAGAGGCACAATTTCAATTCCCAATATCTATGAGTATTTAAAGATGTAACATATTCGGAAATAAAAACAAGGGTTTCATAGTGGCATTTGTTACACGCTAAATGTTTCCACTGGATGAAAGTTTAAGCAATGACAAATGATGCCTAAACGCACACTGAATAAGTCAAAACAGATTATTGTCAAAATGATGCGCTAACATTAACCTGCAGTGTAGTGTTTTGGGCCAAGTTTCCTGAGATGGAACGGAAGTCTCATAAGAGCGTTTTAACGATGCACTGTCCCTAATGTTCCAAAATGTAATGTTATGAGGGTTTTGGGACACAGGGCCTTAGGCTCTGGCATAACTTMATTTGGAGGTCAACATAAAACAAATATTAAATGAAATGGCACCACAATAAACATGTACTGCAATCACTTCTCTGTGACGGCAAAATGTGCCTAATAAATTAACCACCGCAACACACCATTTTCTCAATAGCACAATGATAATATGTTAAAAAGTCATTTCCATACATTGAGAGTGGTGATTTAGTATATGCATTGGTACCGTATATAGACGTTAATATTGTATTATGTAATGATAAAAATATATCTAATGGCGTTTCTTCCAAAATCCTACAGTAAGGAGTTAATCAAAGTCCAAAATGCATACTGCAAAACTCATAAAGTTCTTGAGTATTGTGAGTGTGTGTGTTCCAAGCAACACCACAAACAGAAACAGTGGAACACAGTTAGTACCCAAGGGGAATGGTTAGGAAAGGGTCAACTCGGACCATTTGCTTGGCTGAAGACCACGAGAGCTCAAGGGCTAGAACATGTGGAGGTACACATTTCTACAGCACCTTCTTGAGCATACAACCACTACCACTCAACGTTCCACCTTTGTTTATCAACCAAAAAGCCATTATCACTCTGCACGCCTCATAGGATGGGACTCCTTAACGAGACAGAAAGAAACTTCTCTGACTCTGCTCAAATCCTGTTCAGCCCAACCCCATTGAACAGCGGTGTTGACCAGGGGCAGTAGAAACACAAGAAACCAGAGGAGAGGGTAGGTAGCCTTGCGACAGCAGAGAAAATACGAAAGGGAGCAGAAGAGGGTGAAAAAAAGAACAGGAAAGTAAGAAGGAAGGAGTGGGAGGAAGGAGAGGAGGAGGAGGTCAGACGCGTGAGCCCATCTTCTACTCTTTTCAGTTACTCTCACACCTGTCAATCGCCTTTTCCAATGGGGCTCCTGCAGCTCTATGTAGAATCTGGCCTGTCTTTCATATTCGTCGTGGTCAAGTATTCTAACCACTATGGTCTTCCTGCAAGGGGACACAAGACAAGGTACAAAACAAAAAGGGCAAGGTGAAGGACGAGGGCRGGAGGTGGGGGAAGGGGGAAGGATAGATTGTGCAAGTTTCACAAACACACACACACACACCAAAAAGGATTTGGATTGGTTTCGATATCCACCAATCCACTGGGCCATCCATGGATGTACAGATGGAACAGTTTGTCTGGGTTCGGGGGTAGGGGGGAAGTCGAGCTCTGTTGCATACCCGTACCACCTCATGGTGCATACATGGAGGGACAGTTGGAACTCTGTTTGGAAGCCTCTATGATCTCAGTTTGAGTTTAAAGATGAAAGCTTTTCACCTCAACTATCTTCATTGATCTTCACCTCTAATCATAATATCAATATTGTTATGTCTGTGCATTTGATATTGTTATGTCCTGGTATTTATCTCTCATAACATTGATATTGTTTTGTCTAGGTGCTGAGGTAAATAAAAGGTCACAGCTAAAAAAAAGTGACTACTCAGAACAAGTGCTCTGTAGTCTAGGTCTGACTAAAATTGTTTTAGGATCAATGCTGGTCCTGGAGTACCACTATGTATGCTGGTTTCGGGCTCCAATGAATCTTGGGATTTATAATCAAGAAATATACACCTGACCATTACACAAATATGGTTGAAAGGTAACAATGAAAAAAGACCAAAAAAGAGAATCCAGTGGGTAGGAAAACCTGCCTATTACTGTTCTCCTCTTGGACCAGGATTGGAAAAATGCTCCACGGAGGATGGAAATGTGGCCTTTATCCATGTATACCCAATTCAGTAGGTCTGGGCAAGCACAAAGTAATAGTGGATGGATCCAGTAGGGGACGCCATACATGGCGAATGGAATGGGGGCGGGGTTAAGGGGTACAGTGTTGGGACCAAAGCCTGGGAAGGGAACGCCCCACCTTTCCTCTCACTCATCTCCAGCAGCTGAGGCTCTCCCATCTCAAGGAAGAAGTTCTTGTTTTTCTCATATTCCTCGTCATCGATTATATTGATCTGTATAGTTTTGCTGAAACAAAGAGAGAGAGAGAAAGAGAGAGAAAGAAGACAAGGTTGCAGATAGAACAGCGTATGGAGAGTGCGAACATGAGGGAAGAAGAACGACGAGCCATGCATCGTCAAACGACGAGCCATGCATCGTCAAACGACGAGCCATGCATCGTCAAACGACACAAAGGCGACAGCACAAAAAAAAAAATGGGAAGATGGGTTGTAGGGTGACATTAAGCGATTCCGGTGGGGTGGGAGGAAACAATAAATCACAAACAATGAAATCAATGTCTTTTATACAAAAATGTACTGGAAAAATGAAAAATATATCGCCTCATCAAAACACTACATATTTAAGTTCTGAATGAAAGTATTTTGAGACAAACAACAATTCACAACAAGACTGAAATATTTTCAAGAGTGTGGCTATGCAGTGCTGTATTGTACTGTTAGTGTTCTTATAGGCCACAGGCCCTATGTACAGACAGGCATGGTGGACATTTTTTCCCTCCAATATATATTATTGCATTTTCTTCTCAACAATAGGTCAAATGTAAGTTGTGCCTGGCTTGGCTCAGTAATATAATAAGGCCTAGAGAGTCTATCAGTCTATTTTATAGTCTTATACTGTGGCTCAGGCCCATGTTTGAGAATGACCAGGATACTCTCAACAGCGATGCTACCCAAATATGGAGACTAAAACAACTCTCCAAGACAAAAACAGAGCACCCATGGGTTGAAGACGCACTCTTGCATATTGTTTATAAACTAAACCAGGGGGAAATTATTGCCTGATCCCAGATATGTTTGTGCTGTATATCCAACTCATGACAATGACCATAGGATTTGGCAAGACAGCACAAACAGATCTGGGACCAGACCAGACCAGGGGAGGGAGGGAGACGACAGGCTTCTCGCTCTAACAGCTAGCCAAACATGTCTGAACATATCTCCAAACACCACACTACTAATAAACTTGGACAAAATATACAAGTAATGACAAAAACTTTGTAGGTAGCTTTGAAAGAAAAGCCTTTCTACTTGCCTTGGGCCTAAACAGGAGAAGACATTGCCAATTTATAAGTTACTAATTGTCTGATTGCTACTGTTGAATAATGCAGAAACCAGTTGCTGTAGCAGATTGCCATTTGCTGTTGGATTTGAAATAATAGCAAATAATCCCAACAGATTGTGACAAGTTTCAGACTGTGGCTATTTGTTCATAATGTAGGTCTACTAGAGTGGCCTACCATCAAAAACAATTAAGAAAATGCATCCACGATTTGTTGACAATTTATCGTCCTCGTAAAATAAACAGCCAATCCATGTGACACACGAAATGTAACCTTGTGGATGGTTGATGAACGATACTTCAAGGCTGCTGTGTTTGCCACATTTCACCCCTTACAAGATGGACAATTTAAATCTGGCAGATAAYTGCATCTAATAACAGAACATGTCCATGGTCTGACATGTATTTCCTTCATTAAAGGTAGGCTAAACACTGATTGTGAGTCCTAATAGCATTATGTCAACATTGGTGCGATTTCAATTGCTTACACATATTCAGAGACTGTGGGATAAACAGGGTCATTAATTGGAATGGAATTACACTGTCCCTTGATAAAACAGTGCTGCTTTGTAGCAAATGGAAATGTCCAAAACCTTTGGAAGGGAAAATTGCCATAGAAAATAAACACATGCTGTATAGTCAACCTGGTCTCAGACCATTTCATATTATTCTGTATGTAAATCCGAGAACACTCCTGTTTAGTATGATATGTTACGTTTCGTATGTTAAGTATTAATRWGTGGATGTCCATCACCCATTTCGTTTGATAAGTTAAGAATTACAATTCGTGTTATGTTATAAATTTGCTAAATGTACAATATGTTACAAATTTCCAAAACATATGATATGTTAGAAACATATGTTAGAAATTCTAGCTAGGTGGCTAACATTAGCTAGGCTATGGGTTAGGGGTTAAGGATAGGGTTTAGGTTAAAGTTAGGATTAGCTAACATGCTAAGTAGTTGTGAAGTAGCTACAGTTGTCCGTTATAAGCCAACCCATCATTTTTGTCCTTTAGAAGACACTCTCATGCAGAGCTACTTACAGTAGTGAGTGCATACATTTTAATACTTTCTTTTCATACTGGTCCCACGTGGGACTCAAACCGACAACCCTGGCATTGCAAGCGCCATGCTCAACCAACTGACCTACACGGGACTACCATCCACCCTGACCAACCACCACAGTAAGTAAACCATTTGGTATGGTATTATATAACCATACCAAACATAACATTTCATACTAATTTGAGTATCTCGGATTTACATTTACTATGTTACGTCTACTCTATGAGACCAGGCTGGTATACATGGGTTCCACAGAGCCCTATGGGACTCCCAATCACAGCCGGTTGTGATACAGCTTGGAATCAAACCAGGGTCTGTAGTGACGCCTTTAGCACTGGGATGCAGTGCCTTAGACCGCGGCGCCACTCGGGAACCCGAATACTTTGCTTACTTTTTCAAAACCTCATTAGGTGGAAGCTAGAGAGGGATTGACAAACCACAAACTAATTCAAACTTATTGGAACCTCCAAACTGATTAGATTTAGGGCAATTATGTGGGATAGTCAACCTGAGCATGCAACAGTTTAATTAATGTTTTGTTTGTCCATTCTGTGAGAAATGTAACTTGTGATTTTGTGTGGAAATGTCACATCCATCACGCTGGAATTGCCCATTACTCAAAGTCAACTACTAAGTGACAGGGGACCTTTATATAGCGTCATTAAGCTGATGTTCATGTGATTGACTAAGATTAACATGAATTATTGATCAACGGCCTCTTGGTGCCACAGAGGTGAATGAGTCTCTGGTGAAAGGAAATACCAAGAGTCCTGCTGGGCCCTTGGGTGACATAACAGGGAGTCAGTCACTTCCTCTTGTGACACCTCCTATTCACCCTCTCAGACAGCCCTGTGTGTCATGGATTAAACCAGGGGTGTCAAAGTCATTTTGCCCCAGGTGCCGCTTTCGGTCTTCTACGAGGTCCGGTGGGCCGCACTGAAAATTGGTTATGTTTCCTTGCCATCATAATTCCATCGTTTTGGGAATTTTCAATGCTTCCTGACTGTCTAGTGATTATTAGCGATTTGGACAGTCAAGAAACTGTACTAATGTACACTACCATTCAAAAGTTTGAGGTCACTTAGAAATGTCCTTGTTTTTGAAAGAAAAGCAACATTTTTGGTCCATTCAAATAACATCAAATTGATCAGAAATACAGTGTAGACATTGTTAATGTTGTAAATGACTATTGTAGCGGGAAACGGCAGATTTTTCCATGCGAGAAATTGCCAAGAAGCTGAAGATCTCGTACAACGTTGTGTACTACTCCCTTCACAGAACAGTGCAAACTGGCCTAACCAGAATAGAAAGAGGACTGCACAACTGAGCAAGAGGACAAGTACATTAGAGTGTCTAGTTAGCTAACACAACGTGCCATTGGAACACAGGAGTGATGGTTGCTGATAATGGGCCTCTGTATGCCTATTTAGATATTCCATTAAAAATCAGCCTTCCAGCTACAATGGTCATTTACAACATTAACAATGTCTACACTGTATTTCTGATCAATTTGATGTTATTTGAATGTAGGGAAAAAAACGTTTTTTTTCAAAAACAAGGACATTTCTAAGTGACCCCAAACTTTTGAACGCTAGTGTAGGTCCATTGACTGTGCACAGTGATTATTAGTGAGCTGGACAGTCAATAAACTATATGAATACATTGTAGGTCCACTTTCTACACAGTTTAGATTTGATTTGAGTTATTTTAAAGAATATTGAGTTAGTTTCGCCCCCCCCCCCCAATTTTAAATCCACCCGCGCGCAGCTCCACCAAGACTGCCACACAGAAGAAATATCAACCCGCACAGAGAAGCAGGAGATTGAACTTTACTCAACTTTCTAGAGTTTCCCTCTTAGTTAACACTATCAACTGTGGGAATTGTGATCGAATCAACACAATATTCGCCCCTTTCAATTCAACATACTGAAACAAAACGACCTACGCAAGACTTAGAATGCAAAGGCAGAACGCATCTGAGTAGGATTCTATTGCATTGACATGCATGACTCAGACGTTCTCTACACAGACCTGTATGGCATAAACAATCAGAGCTGCTGTAGACCTATATGCAAATAGGTCTTTCCCTTTCACATATCGTCGTGAGTAGATGCGTTTGGTTTGAGATCAAAGCAAGAGTTGCATGTAGCCAGGTGTGCACATTTTGTTCATATCCTTTGCTAGTTAGTGAGTTATTAGCCCAGTTATATATCATTTGTAGTCAGCAATGGGGGAGTGATTGCTTCCTACAAGAGCACAAAACGTGTACATTTTTAGACATCTTTGAAAAGCGAGTCCAGTAAAAGGGCGGTGTTGTATTTTGAAACAGGCTTGAATAAGCTAAGTTGCCAATAGGCAGAGGGCAGCATACTTTATCTGATTCTCTGTAATAACAGTAGCAGCCAATGTGTGGTGTTCAATGTAGGCTTGGCATTAACCTGTTTATCCACTTGTCCTTCAGACAAGGAGGTGACAGCTATTTCCATGTTAAAATGTTATGGATGCATTTTCGCCATTGTTTTTGATGGTAGGCCACTCTAGTAGGCCTACATTATGATCAAATAGCCACAGTCTGAAACTGTAACTTCAAACAGGTACAGCCTGCAAACTAATACTCATTTGGCAAATTCAGACGGCTTGTGTTACAAAACCTATTCAGTGGCTCTAATCTGCAAAAGTCAACAGAGAGACCGCCCTAGTGAGCCATTGTTACTCTCACAAGCATTGGAAACCAGGGATAGGACTGTCTCCACATTTCAACTGGCTTTTGAAGAGATAAAGTCCCCTTTGTCAAGGATGCGCAACAAAGTAAAAGTTGAAGGCAAACAACTCTGTTGAGCAGTCGGTTTGAAAAACGAGGGGATATTTCTGTGCTGGCTCTGAGCAGGATTACATGTGACGGCTTCCTCACAGCTTTGTCAAAGGCAAGCTCTGGATGTAACTTTTACAGAAGCCAAGTGTACAAGAAGTTTAACTGAGAGATACAGAGAAAGAGAGAGAGGGGGGGGGGGGGGGGGGGGGGCTTTCGACACCGGGTGAGATTCTAGGGAGCGCTGGGGGTGAACTCAGAGAGATGAGAGTGATAGGAGTTAGAGTGATGGAGAGTAAAGGAGTGAGGGTAGGTGTTGTGTGATAAATAAAGGAGTGAGGGAGTTATGATAGTAGTGTTGGCTTGTGTTTGGTTTTGAGAGAGAGAGAGAGAGAGAAAGAGAGGGGGGGCAGAGAGGACATAAAGGGGAAAAGAGAAGTGAACAACAGAGAGAGTGGGAGAGAGAAAAAAGAGTGAGAGAAAGAGGACATGGGGACAAGGGGAGGAGAGAGAATGTTCCTCTGGCTTCTTAGCCCCGTGTCAATCCTATCCCTGTGAGCCAGCCCTCCAACTGAGTCAAATCAGCCGATGGGCTGTTTGACTCAGGGCCAAACACCAGCTGCGAGCCAGCATCTCCTCAGTCCTCAGAACTTCCATACTCCCACTCAAAGGCCCACAAAATAGACAGTGTCAACGGTCACGCTGCCACTGAATGTCAACACCAGTGACCTTGTCAACGTCAGTTACCTTCCTCGACAATTTTATTTCCAGTGAAAGAGAGCCCCAGATAGTTATACTTGAATGTCCGATTTGCGAAAGACGTAAGTTCAGAGTAGGCTTTACTTTGACCAGAATTGAATAAAAATGAATGGTTTAAAACCCCTTACACTTGTGGAAATTGGCCTATTTGGTTAGGGCCAAATGTAAAATATTTATAACAGAAGAACTATAAAAAAAAGCATATGCAGGACAATGGTAGCAACTGAAAGAGAACACTGGAGATTATGGAGAAATAATCAGACCAAGGGGGAGGACACGAGACTGAATCCAAACATTACACTGTTGATTTTATGTGCATTTTACATTTACTGTACTTTTCACAGTCTTTGTCAATAACAAAATCTGAAAATACTCTGGATACATTCAGGAACGTACTAAGAAAATTCACTGAAATGTTGGATTGGTGCAAACTAAGAAAAAACAATTACAAGGGTTTGAGTGAGAGGTCTAACTGGTGTTTCCAGGTGGCCACACACCTCTCCAAACTGTACATTTCCTAAGTCATTTCAACGCACTTTTATGACTCAAGGAAAGCGCCTTCAACTATAAGGTGTTTTTTTGAGCTCTCCTAGCTTTGCCATTGAGGAACTGAAGCAAGCCCACTTATAGTTTTTTGTTTGGAACACAGCACCATCACACAATTACTGTTGCTGTAGACACAATCCAAAAACGTTCCGTTATGAATCGCAATCTGGGTCAGGTGGGCATCTTTTGAAAGCTTATTTTATTGCCAACATGGCTAGATAAGTTATAAAATAAGACTGTACATTGTTAGGCTTTGAAAAGGCACTTCAGAGAAACAGATTGTAGTTTTGGTGCATATAGAATCAGTGCATTCAAGTTCGTGTTCCGCGTCTACTTTTCTTCACAATATGACAAACATATAAGCTCATTGTGTTCAGGACAACCCAGGGTATAACGCATATCATCCTTGTAACTGTGGATCAAACATAGCGCTCATAAAGCTTGATACTGTAAATGACATGTCTTCAAATATGGAAATGTGAAGCCCACATCAAAGCGRTATTTATTATAACCCTCAACGTCTCATCTTTCAGAACACATCGACACCTCTCGATTTACAGCATTTCCCTCACTCAGACAACAAATGTGCAAAAGTAGCCCAGACCCTCTTATGGAGAATTCTAACAGGGAAAGAGTTAACACCAACCAGTAACAGGCATTACCCTCTAGTCTTCAGACCCAGCCGCACAAAACGAGACTGAGAGCGAGGCTTGATAACAGAGTAGCAGTCCCAATACACTTAAGCTTCGCCTTTACATTCAAGCCCTCCAGCTGGACTGGCAGTATCTGTGATTAACTAGAGAATACTGTACAAGGCCTGACTCAGSGACTCCACTCTATCAGTCACTGTAACCGAGGAGGAAAACTCCCTAATGTAAGAACTCTATTAACCAACTCMTTCGCGACCTACTCAATTATAACTTTCCAACCACATACAATAGTACATCATACTTCCATGCAAAAAGTAGGCTACAGTTTGTCTCTCATTGGATTCTGTCAGGAGTCATTTTCTTTTGGTGCCTAAGGAGCCGGCAGACCAATAAGTTGCCTTCCCTACCATGAATATAATTCGTTTTTCCTGCCTCACATTAGTTTTCTATTTCTGGCCCTGCTATAAGATCCTTATGCCAGTGGTCTTGAAATCATTTGCAGATTTTGTGAATGTGAAGACTGCGGTAAGTAAGAAGACAGCTCATAAAGTGAGGGAGGCTTATTAAATAATAATAATAATAATTTGGTGGGTGCTTATTTGTCCTATTTCACACATGTACACGTGTATTAATAAGCATGTGTGAATTGGAAATGTGTTTCTTTACCTGGTAAAATGATGGCTAAATAAAATATGTGCATATCCCAACTCCAGCTGAGTATCGCCTCCGRGAGTGGTGTCATGGCCAGTGTCTGCCATTATCAACGGTAACCCTCAAGCAATTAGGGTTAAGTGCCTTKCTCAACGGCACATTGACAGATTTTTCAGCAGGATGACATTTATTGTCATAAATCTTACCCTGGAGGCAGATCTGAGCGATTTTTGCGATTTCTGCAAGCTGTAAAGTCAAAATTGGGTATAATGTAAAAAATGTATGATAACATTTGCTCTTTGGTCTTCATTTAATGTTAAGGGTTAGGGTTAGCAGTGTGGTTAGAATTAGAATCAGATGTTATGACTTTGTGGCTTTGCCAGCTAGTGACCACTCTGCAGAGCTGCCTCTAGAACAAGATTCATGATGAAAAACGCTGACTGATTTTTTGCTTGTCGGCTCTGGGATTCAAACTAGCTACCTTTCGGTTACTGRCCCAACGCTCTAACCGCTAGGCTTCCTGTGGCCCATTATTCTGTTGATGTCTATGTAATACTAGGTAGAATATTTTCTTGCAGACTGAAAAAATGTACACTATGTCTGTAAAGTAATTTACATTACAGATTTGTTCATATGTTTGATMCTCATGCATAGGGCTGGAAGCAGGAGTATGAAAGATGGAGCCTTGAAAACCGTATTCCAAGATTTTTAATACATTTTGTAGTCACATTTTACCATCTTAAATGCCCCAATAAGGTATTTCCTCTTTGTAAATCGGCTTCACAAAGATAGGCAGTTTGCAATGCTAATTGCTGCTTCCGTCACAAAATATAAAATGCAGCCTACTGAAAGTTTCTCCTTGTCCTTTATTCCTCCCTGCTAAAGCATGGAAAATGTGATTTGAGTTCATGCGGTCTCAGAATTTAAATTGATTTACAAAGAGATGTGGGTTCCCCTATGTGCAGTGTACATAATGTTAAGTATCCCTCTTGGGGTGGGAAGAAGTCCTATGGTATCACATCAGCAAAGGTACCAAAAAAGTWGAAATAATTCTACAATTCGTCCCTTGACACAGTTTTTCTTACAGATATTCATAACCTATAGACTATACCCTTGTGTGTACAAAATGTTTACTTGATAGAGAGGCAGCCGAGTGTTCCTAARGGGCTGAGATGCAGAATGTAACAATGCTGTTTCTGACTATCGGGCATGTGTGTCCTATATTGAGTGTCTTTCCACGAAAATATATGTATTTTTGCTAAGAAACGGTATGTTTATTTCATGGCATCTTCATTAACGTGCTTACTTGAGCAGCAGCCAGGGTCGTATGTGTGATCGTTTTTTGCACAAATTATACAATAGGATACAACGCTAAGAGAATCCGTCAGCACAGACGAGATGGCCATAGTGATTGATCAAACTGTGCTTTGTAAGTAACACGTCGGCTATTATCTGCTCCCAGTCTCTGTGTCTCAGCCAATTAGAGGCCTGAAAAACATTATTTCAGCCATGTAGAAAGCCTGACAAACATTTCAGCCAGCAGGGTCCTCTTTTGCCTGCAGAAAAAAAAGACACAAATACGTCCAYCCCCCCTGAAGCGATTAGCTCCCCAGAAATTGGGACATTGCACTGCACTGACCAACCCCCTCAAAAACATCCAAAGGCTGCAAGGGAAAACGTGAGGCGTATATAGACAGAGGTTGAGGGGGTTGGGTTTGGAAAGGCCTGGGTTTATATAGGATTTGATATCATTCAAATACTTTAAGCAATTTGATTGAGCCTGCACCAGGCAAGCTCAATCAAGCACAGCTTGGAGTAATTTGAAAGATTTCAAACATGATTTGAACCCTTGGTCTTCTTGYTCCTCTATGGTCTAAAGTGCCTTGGTCTCCTGCCTCTGTCTGTTGCTCGTCTGATGAAGCGGTGGTGACAGCCCCACTGTCATGCAGCCCAAGGGAACACATCACTCCCCCAGCCATGTGATCCACAGGCCAGAGCCGCCACTGGGCCGCGGGGGCAGCTACGCTAGCCCTGGATCATGACAGTGGTCTGAGGAGGAGCACGAGGTCTGTCCTCATGCGAGAGCRGGCCAGAGACGAGAGGGCAAAATTAGCATAGGCAAAAAAACGATTTAATTAGTTGTTTAAAATAGTACCTCCTCCTAAAGCCCAAAGTAACCCCCTGTCAAGTTGCATGCTTGTCAATGTGTGTAGTCAAAGCAAAGTCATTAATTTCACTACATGTAAGCAGCAAAGTTAATAATATCTACATTACCAGAGGGTGGGTCTTGTCAAAACAAAAAAAAGGCATGGTTGAACCATCATTCTCTACGGTTGAGGGCAGCAGATATGATCTTGTCTGATAAGGACAGTAGGACACAAAGGACACATTCTGGCTATAACAAATTGTGATGTAAAATGACATTTACAGCATAGTTATCATTCAGTAGAGTTCAGTACAGTGGAACCGAACCACATTTTTTGAGAATAGATCCAGTAGAAATTGAACTGAAGTGGGTACTTTGTAGAACATTGTTAGTTTGATATTTCAAAGGTGGCTGAAAGGTCCTTGGAGGAGTATCGGGTGATGATTCTTTCAAACCTATACTGGCTCAGTCAGGAGCGAAGCCCTTATTACACATTAATGTCTACCAATATCATCACAACAACTAACACTTGTTCCTACCAGCAAAACAAAAGAACATGGTCCTGACCGTGTAACTTCTTGTAACGATATAACTAGATCATCTTTGACTCATCAACCCCCCTTAGCTGGATACAGCATGGTTGAGAGTAACCAGGCCTCTTGCTTCAGTGAAGATTTTTATTACTGTCAATCATATTCTGTCTGTAGCATAAGTGAGTGACATGTGCAGAAACATAAATAAATGTTTACATTCCAACGGGCATTGCATGCATCTTAAAATCGATTTGGAAATAACTTGCAACTGCATCCTCACAGATGTGTCAATGCCAACGTTAATACATTCCCCAAATGATAACTTAAGAACCGACTTCCCAACAGAGGCTGCTGCCTTGTCTATATATGGTGCTGCTTCTCTATGCAAAGCTTGCTGAGACGATTTACACTGCTCACTTCAAAGCAATCCGTTTGCCTCTGTATAAATGTGTGGATGTCTTAAAACTTAAAACAAGCACAGGGCCTTTTCCATTTGGTGCTGTCCTCAAACTGGCAATGTTTATCCTCTATGGAATACATTTGTTGTCATTATATCCCCCACCCCACAATCCATGGAAAATGTCTGGCCCAACTGCTATTCTAGGTATGTACAGTATACCTGACTATACCAGTATATCATTTACGGGAGTTCCAGTTTGAACAGGGGAGTGATGAAAGTGTTGCTGGATTTCCCATTGAAAAAGGCAAAAAGGCCTTACTCACATTCAATTATGGTGGTTTCCTATAAATGATGGACACACTGATATGGAAAATCTCTATCGAAAGCAGCTGCATTTTTGTTCAATAGGATATTGATGAAAAACCTTTCAATATTACAACTGCTTAGCTTACAAGTAATGTCTTATGAAAGAGGAGATTGTTTTGAGTTGAAATAAAACAGGATAGACTGCGGAGTAGTTCAAGATCCAAATTATTTTAGCTAGTATGTAAACTACATGTGGAGTGAACATGTAGGAGTCCTACTGTCTGATGTTCATAACCCCTTTCTCTACTCGTATCTCTCTGGAACCTATAACGTAGTAAAATGAATTTAGTAGTTGTTGGGAGCTCTTCATAAATAGTAACCGTTTGCCAACTGTTTAGAGTCCATTACATCTTTTGATACACCTGTTTATATTGATATTATTTTTAATCTTTATCAGGAAGGTATTCCAGTGTTTTTACATCGCATACACAAAATGAACAGCCAAAGAACAGCTGCTGCCTCTGGGCTCCAACATATTCCATACCTAATCGATTCATGCTACATGCTAATGCATTGTTATCATTAGCATCACAATGATCATTTCTTGATGTGTTTTCTCTATTTTTTCCAGCACCAATGAGTCATCAAGTTCCGTCTTCAGTGAGATACACCACGGTATTTGGTACACTTGAATACTCTCAATTGTTCAGTATGTTCTACGCTGAAGCACTGCAAGTCATAAAATATCCAACTGGTGTTGAGCGAAAGTGGAGGAGAAATTGCATAAAAACCCATTTAACTGAAATTAAATTAAGCCAGTTCTGCAATACTATTACAGTCCACAGTAGAGGTCGACCAATTAATCGGAATGGCCGATTAATTAGGGCCGATTTCAAGTTTTCATAACAATCGGAAATCGGTATTTTTGGACACTGAAATTTTACACCTTTATTTAACTAGGCAAGTCAGTTAAGAACACATTCTTATTTTCTATGACGGCCTAGGAACGGTGGGTTAACTGCCTTGTTCAGGGGCAGAACGACAGATTTTTACCTTGTCAGCTCAGGGATTCAATCTTGCAACCTTACGGTTAACTAGTCCAACGCTCTAACCACCTGCCTCACGAGGAGCCTGCCTGTTACACAAATGCAGTAAGAAGCCAAGGTAAGTTGCTAGCTAGCATTAAACTTATCTTATAAAAAACAATCAATCAATCAATCATAATCACTAGTTATAACTACACATGGTTGATGATATTACTAGTTTATCTAGCGTGTCCTACGTTGCATATAATCGATGCGGTGCGCATTCGCGAAAAAGGACTGTCGTTGCTCCAGCGTGTACCTAACCATAACATCAATGCCTTTCTTAAAATCAATACACATAGCATATACATAGTATATATTTTTAAACCTGCATATTTAGCTAAAAGAAATCCAGGTTAGCAGGCAATATTAACCAGGTGAAATTGTGACTTCTCTTGCGTTCATTGCACGCAGAGTCAGGGTATATGCAACAGCTTGGGCCGCCTGGCTCATTGCGAACTAATTTGCCAGACTTTTACGTAATTATGACATAACATTGAAGGTTGTGTAATGTAACAGGAATATTTAGACTTATGGATGCCACCCGTTAGATTAAATACAGAACGGTTCCGTATTTCACTGAAAGAATAAATGTTTTGTTTTGCGAGATGATAGTTTCCGGATTCTACCATATTGATGACCTAAGGCTCGTATTTCTGTGTGTTATTATGTTATAATTAAGTCTATGAGGCACCAACAGGCTCGTAAGCATTCATTCAAGCACTTTCGTGTGTTATGCCAGCAGCTCTTCGCAATGCTTCAAGCATTGCGCTGTTTATGACTTCAAGCCTATCAACTCCCGAGATTAGGCTGGTGTAACCGATGTGAAATGGCTAGCTAGTTAGCGGGGTGCGCGTTAATAGCGTTTCAAACGTCACTCGCTCTGAGACTTGGAGTAGTTGTTCCCCTTTCTCTGCATGGGTAACGCTGCTTCGAGGGTGGCTGTTGTCGATGTGTTCCTGGTTCGAGCCCAGGTAGCGGCGAGGAGAGGGATGGAAGCCATACTGTTACACTGGCAATACTAAAGTACCTATAACCTCTCTAGGGTACGTGAGACGTTAGCGTCCCACCTCTTYAAAAGCCAGTGAAACTGCAGGGTGCCAAATTCAAATACAGAAATACTCAATATAAAAATTCAGAAAACAAAACATATTTTACATAGGTTTAAAGATTAGCTTCTTGTGAATCCAACCACGGTGTCAGATTTTTAAAATGCTTTACGGCGAAAGCATACCGTACGATTATTTGAGAACATAGTCTAGCAGACAAATCATTACAAACAGTAACCAGCCAAGTAGAAGAGTTACACAAGTCAGAAATAGAGATAAAATTAATCCCTTACCTTTGATGATCTTCATATGGTTGCACTCAGAAGACATTCATTTACTCAATAAATGTTCCTTTTGTTCGATAAAGTCTCTTTATATCCAAAAACCTCCGTTTTGTTTGCGCGTTTTCTTCAGTAATCCACAGGCTCAAACGCAGTCACAACAGGCAGACAAAAAAATCTAAATTGTATCCGTAAGGTTCATAGAAACATGTCAAACGATGTTTATATTCAATCGTCAGGTTGTTTTTAGCCTAAATAATCGATAATACTTCAACCGGACAATAACGTCGTCAATGTAAAAGGTAAACATGAAAGGCACTCTCTCGGTCGCGCGCATGAAAAAGCTCTGTGACACGGCAGGGTCCACTCATTCAGACTGCTCTTACTTCCTCATTTTTCAGAATACATGCCTGAAACAATTTCTAAAGACTGTTGACATCTAGTGGAAGGCATGGGAACAGCAATTTGAGTCCTAAGTCAATGGATACTGTAATGGCATTGAATAGAAAACTACAAAACCAAAAGAAATCCTACCTCCTGAATGGATTTTTCTTCGGTTTTCGCCTGCCAAATCAGTTCTGTTATACTCACCGACACTATTTTAACAGTTTTGAAAACATTAGAGTGTTTTCTATCCAAATCTACCAGTTATATGCATATCATATCTTCTGGGCYCGAGAAGCAGGCAGATTAATTTGGGCATGCTTTTCATCCAAAATTCCGAATGCTGCCCCCTACCCTAGAGAAGATAAGAACATCTAATAGTCAAAGGTATATGAAATACAAATCGTATAGAGAGAAATAGTCCTATAATTCCTATAATAACTACAACCTAAAACTTCTTACCTGGGAATATTGAAGACTCATGTTAAAAGGAACCACCAGCTATCATATGTTCTCATGTTCTGAGCAAGGAACTTAAACGTTAGCTTTCTTACATGGCACATATTGCACTTTTACTTTCTTCTCCAACACTTTGTTTTTGCATTATTTAAACCAAATTGAACATGTTTCATTATTTATTTGAGGCTAAATTGATTTTATTGATCTATTATATTAAGTTAAAATAAGTGTTCATTCAGTATTGTTGTAATTGTCATTATTACAAATAAAAATAAAAAAATCGGCCGATTAATCGGTATCGGCTTTTTTTGGTCCTCCAATAATCGGTATCGGTATCGGCGTTGAAAAATCATAATCGGTCGACCTCTAGTCCACAGTATCTCTACATATGGTATGAAAAACACTAATTGGTAGATTTGTAGACAGGCGCTAGTCAGGCAGTCAATTGAATGCTCACATGAATGATTAAAACAAGAGGGGCAGTGAGGGCAAAGCTGAGAGAAAAAGAACACAAGACAGTGAAGCAGAAAGGATGAAGTACAGTGGAAAGATAGAAACTTAAGACAGGATTCCTTCTTGAACCCCAGAGACACTTACATCCCCTGAGAAAATGTAACCTAAGACAATAGATTAAAACAACAATAGGAATGGACAGCACATTGAAATGACGAGGTCAACAGGCCATACAAAGTACAACCCACTGTGCAAAAAATGGTTGAATCAACGTTGTTTCCATGTCATAAACCAAAAAATGAAGTTGAATCAACGTGGAAAACTGATTGGATTTGCAAAAAGTCATCAACGTATGGGAATTTCATTTTTTCCCCCCGAACCTTTAACCCAAATCCAGTGACATTATGACATTTTTTGTTGATTTCACATTAAATTCACATTAGCTGACAACTAAACCAAGTGTAAATTTAAAAAATAAGTTGACGTCTGTGCCCAGTGGGAAGTCTCTTAGTGCTAGGCGATAACAATACAGCTATTTTCTTTTTGAGACAGAAAACTGCTTCTGTGGGACAAACTAGAAACAGGGACATTGTCATAACTTAGACATAACATTTGTCCAAATTGAACGTCAATGTGCCGTGGGCCTCACCTCATTTACATGACAACAATACAAACATGACAACGTTAAAAGCAAGTATGTAACTTACAAGATCTCATCGTTCTGGAATTCCAGCGATCCGTGCGTATCTTCAAAGTCTTCTCCCCCTCCTTTTGCTGTACCCTCCATGGTCTTGTAGGGTACGACCACTAGTCCCCGCGCTCCTGAGGTACGAAGAACCTTTACTTCCATCATGCCGATACTCTCGCTCACGGTCATTACCGGTTCTTCAAAAGTAAAGATCCCGGCATGGTCATCGTCAAAGATAGTCACAGTAGCTGAGCAGGGTAGGCCAAGGCCCGCCAAAGTGTCCACGTGATTAGCCCTTGGTTGTCCGTAGCCAGTGCCCTCGGATATGACCTTCACGCTGCTAAGGTGGACCAGAAAATGCTCATCCTCCTCAAAGATGTCATCGTCAATGATGTCTATCCGGATCTCCTTCTCAGTCTCACCAGGTTTGAACACCACAACGCCCTCAGTGAACTTGTAGTCCGAGCCGGCATTGGCTGTGCCGTCTTCGGTACGGTATTCCACTGAAACGGTGTTAGTCAAGTCCCCACCAAGGCGTACTACATTCAAGGCCACTGTACCGCAGTTCTCCAAGCACTGGTATGTACCGGGGTCAAAGAAGACCTTTGACGAAAAGTCATTCTCCGAAACTTCGGAGCGGATCTCGTACGCACCAACAGCTTTCCTGGCTTGGTCTGCTGCATGCTTCTTCAGTACATTCCCTGCTCCCGTCATGATCCTGGTAGCCTGGCATCGGTAGAAGGCGCGACTCTTTTGCTGCTGTGTCAGTACCTGGTAGTTGGCCAGTTCTATCAGCTGCTCTGTCTCCTTCTCTGGATGCTTCTGCTTCAGTTCTTTCAGGATCCGGGCCATTTCCTTCCTGGCCTCCTCCTCATCCAGGTCCTTCTCATCAAAACCCATCGCTCCGTCCATGAAGCCCTCTGAGTTGAGCATTTTCCCATCCATTTCAATGTCCATCTTTGAAGGAAGTTGAGCCTCCCCTTCCATCTCAATGATCACCCCTCTTCGCTTCCCTGCGCGGTAGCGCTTGTACATGTACTTATAGACAAGAAGTCTGCGATCCGCAACGTAAGCCATCCCTACACACAACGGGAAAAAGAACAGTGTGACAAGGCCCTCCCACACCTGTACGATGCCCGGAGAGATGACAGCCAAGATGAGATAAAGCCAGGTGTACGCGAATATACTCCAGGTGGCGGTAACAAAAAATACCCTCAAATGTTTGACTTTCCGGTGCTCTCCATCGGGAATGACAGAAACACAGAATCCAATGATAACGAACATGTTGAAGGCAGCACTACCAACGATGGTGTTCGGGCCCAGATCACCTGCGTCAAAGTTGTGACCGCACACCTCAACGACGGACAGTAGGATCTCCGGGGCGGAGGAACCCAGGGCCATAAGGGTCAGGTTGGACACTGTCTCGTTCCATACATGCACAGTGGTTGTCACTTTTTCACCATTTGGTTTCTTGATGGTGATCTCCCTCTCTTGTGATGTAATTACCTCGATGGATGCCATGAAGCGATCCGCAATGATAGAGACCCCCAGGAACATGTAAAACAAGGCCACAAAGTAAACTGTGGCTCTTGCCAGTTTATCTCCAAAGGATGGGTTCTCTGGTAACCATATGGGCAGAATGACACCCACTTTGCATTCAGTACCCACTGAATCACATTTCTTGTTAGTCTGGTTGCCAATGGAAGAGTTTGTTCCGAGGCTTGGGTTTGAATTCACCGCTGTAACAAATGTAATTTCAGATGAAAAAACTGCCAACAACACTGTGAGTTGAAGAGTGCAGAAGCGGAAAGATGATGTCCCAGTTTGTCCCATGATTCTGACGAGGTGTTATGCTCCAACTCTTCCTTTCACCTATGCAAAAAAAAGGGATCGATGAGAACAGAACTACCAAAAACTGTTCAAATTTGAAAATGTACAAATGACTGAAAGAGAAATGTCAATATTCCTAACTCCAGTGTTTCCCTAAGTTACCGTAGATATAAAGCAACATCCCCCAGAGCCGCCTCCAATGCACACATCACACATTCAGTATTGAAGCCAATTGAAGCTAAATTATTTTAGGAAAGGTCTCTTTGTCAGATGTGGGGGTGCTTCAGGTGTCCTCTGGGCTACCAGGTTAGGAGGGGGATCTGGCTAACCTGGTTGGGGAAACACTTCCTAAATAATATCAAGAAAATAACACTGGTTTAACCAGACAACCACACAAGTGTACCACACACTTCTCTCTCTGAGTGTGTGTGTGTGTGTGTGACTTAGAGAGTGATCACCTGCATTGTATCATTTGAATAACTGGTTTAGATGGAAAAAATGGCACCAATGATTACATTTCTCTATACAAGCTTTACTATGCCCTCTTGACATACTGCCAAATTAGGGTTAAGTGCCTTGCTCAAGGAGACATCGACAGATTGTTCACCTCGTCGGTTCGGGGATTCAAACCTATTCAACGTCTAGTTTTGATTGACATATTATATATATTTCTTTACTCAGTTGGGGTCTCAACTTACTATTGAGAGTAAGAACAGTAGAATACACCAGGTGCAATTTCGAAATTTGGTGGTGCATCAGCAGTTTCTCTTGTTATGTCAGTCACTGACAGTCACTCAATTAGCCATGTCAGCAAAAAAAAATTWGATTGGCAGTTAGTCTAGCCAGCCATCTAAACTTATAGTAATCATGCCCGAATCCCGACTGGGCACACAGGGCACGTGTCCAGGGGCCCTGACATCCAGGGGGGAGGCCACATTGAATTTGTTAGTCATTCTCCCTCAGATATCATACTAACATTGCAAAGTCATTWCAGAATGTGTAGAATTGCAGGAAATTTGTTGTAAAACTGCTAAGTTTTCTCTTTGCCCCATGGTAAAATGTGTAAAATTGCAGAGAACTTGCTTTTAAACTGAAACATTTTCTTTACCCCCCCATGACAAAATGTGTAGAATTGCAGGAAATGAACTTAAAAACAAAAAATGTTCTCTCCACCATCAAGAGGGGAGTCACTAAAATGTTTGCCCGAAGTCAGGGCACCCCAACCAAATCTTGCTTAGGGTCCCCAGAAGGCTAGAGCTGGCGATAGTAAAATGTATTTCATAGTCTTATCTTTCTTTACATAGGTTATTCTTTTGAGAAAGGCTAGACAACATTTGTCCTAATTACATGATTCTCATTTGCAACATGAAATCACAAAGATACAGTATCAGAAAATGATAGTCCGCAATTTACAGTACATCCATGCACATGTTCTTTACAGGTAGGATTTAAAGCCAACTAGCCGATAAAGTAGCCTACAAAAATGTGTAACATTTCAAGTGACAGTAGTTGCCCAGAATGTTAGCCTACCGTTTTAATCCACGTAATGGGGAACGGAATTTATAAACTACTCAAAAATTATTTGAGGTTGAAGAAAGGATACAGAAGTCCTTGAGAAATCCTCAATTTCCAAACCTTTATAAAACAATGATGTAAGTTGCGCCATCGTCAATAAATCTTCAGTTGTTGTATAGGTAAACCTTTCGTACCCAAAAAATCTAAATGTTCTGCCACACTGTAGATAGCCGAATAGAGACAATAATGGGCTCTCAACGCGCGCTTCCTCCGGACTGCTCTCTCTCTCTCTCTCTCGCTCTCTCTCTCTCGCTCTCTCTCTCTCTCTCTCTCTCTCTCTCTCTCTCTCATATCTCTCATATATACTGGTTTTAATGTCCATGCTCTCATCTCCAAAGTGAGGTGTTAATGTTTTTTCGATAGTGACGCAAAGCAATGGGGGAATTAATTTCCATATATTATTTGATTTGCTATCTTGAGAAAAAATAATGCATTTATTCTAACAGCTTATTTTAGGAATAGTTTCATTATATCTAACCAAAACTTGAACATGAATCAAGTTTGAACAAATCAGTACTGTATCTTCATCTCATGTATTTTAGAAGAACTTACTTGTGGAAACTACATTATTGGCACAATATTAATATAGTTGTCACACCCTGGCCTTAGTATTCTTTGTTTTCTTTATAATTTTAGTTAGGTCAGGGTGTGACATGGGGAATGTATGTGTTTTTGTAGTGTCTAGGGTGGTTGTATGGTTTAGGGGGTTAAATAGAGTAGATGGGTTTGTGTTTARTATAGGTGTCTAGCTGTGTCTATGGTTGCCTGAATGGTTCTCAATCAGAGACAGATGTCATTAATTGTCTCTGATTGGGAGCCATATTTAAGGCAGCCATAGGCACTAGGTTAATGTGGGTAATTGTCTATGTTGTACGTTTGTAGCCTGTGTGTGCACTTACGTTATTAGCTTAAAAACAATAAATCTTCACGATTCGTTGTTTTGTTTCAGTTTGTTATAGTGTTTGTTGCGTGTTTTTTTMTTTTCTCTACAATAAAAGAGAATGTATTTTGCACACGCTGCGCCTTGGTCCACTTTCTCTCAGCAAGACGATCGTGACAATAGTATTGGAGGTTAATGCAACCTAGGCCTAATGCAAACCTAGATATGCTCCATTTTGTTTAGCCATAATGTTTTTTTTTTAAATATCCTTTAAACAATAAATATTTAACACTTCTTCAGTATCAGCGGGTCCCGCACGGGACGGTTGAGCTAACGTAGGCTAATGCAATTAGCATGAGGTTGTAAGTAACAAGGAAATTTCCCAGGATATAGACATATCTGATATTGGCAGAAAGCTTAAATTCTTGTTAATCTAATTGCACTGTCCAATTTACAGTAGTGAAAGTATTACAGTGAAAGAATACCATGCTATTGTTTGAGGAGAGTGCACAGTTATGAACTTAAAGTTATTCATCAACCAATTAGGCACATTTTGGCAGTCTAGATGCAACATTTTGAACAGAAATGCAATGGTGCATTGGATCAGTCAAACTTTGCGCATACACTGCTGCCATCTAGTGGCAAATCTAAATTGTGCCTGGGCTGGAATTATACATTATGGCCTTTCTCTTGCATTTCAAAGATGATGGAAAACAAATATTAACAGCTGTTTTTTTCTTTGTATTTTCTTTTACCAGATCTAATGTGTTATATTCTCCTACATTAATTTCACATTTCCACAAACTTCAAAGTGTTTCCTTTCAAATGGTATCAAGAATATGCATATCCTTGCTTCAGTGCCTGAGCTACAAGCAGATAATTATATTTGGGTATATCATTTTAGGCGAAAATTGAAAAAAGGGGCTGATCCTTATCCAACTGCAATATTGTTATGTTTGACAGGATATAGGCCTAAGTTTTTTTTTTTATCCATTTGGACAATTCAGGAGTCTGATCCCAAGCTATTTATTTCATTGAGTATTTACAGAGAAGCCCAAATGCAACCTGGACTCAGAGGTAGACGTAACATGCTGAACGAAAATACAACACTCAAATTAGTATGTTACATTTGGTATGGTATGTATTAATTTGTGGACGTCCATCTATTTCGTATGATATGTTACGAATTGCAATTAATTCAATATGTTAAGAATTTGCAATACGTATGATATGTTACAAATTCCAATGTGTTGTGTCTAATGTTAGCTAGGTGGCTAACACTAACATTAGTTTAAGATTAAGATTAGGGTTGTTGCTCAAATTACTTCCTTCCAAAAATATGTGTCCTTTCCTTCAGTGTCGAACTAAGCATGTAATTATGTTGACGGTCATTGATCTACAGGTCATTTTGCATGCTGAACAACCCCAGGCAATATCAGTACCCTACTATATTCAAACTGCGTGCTGTGCGCAGCTTCATGTGCTGACCAACTAGAGGTAGGCCTATTTTTGATCTGGCACATCTGCGTGTTAACTTCAGCATTCAAATGTTTGTAAAATGGCTTGCGCTTTATTAGTTGAGTGACAACCAATGTAATTTGGTAGGTTATTTTTATCAAATGCACTGTTGAAAATTGTGTTCTACCAGCCTAAGCTACAACTCATCTTGTTATAGGTAGGCTATACTGTATGCTGATCGGGGCTTACATTAGATTGTATTTACATTGTTCGTTGACCATCAGGAATAGTTTTGGTAATTTTGCTTGAAACAATCAGGCGAAATTTGATCATTTCATAACAAAGACAGCAATCACTTTTGCTACCCGCACTGCATGGTCGAAGCAGGAGAAGAGAAGCTCCAAGTCCTTCAAAACTCCCAAACGGTCTAAATCATTAAATTATGACAAGGGGTTGAAATCCAAAGTTGTGCTATATATTCATTGGCTATGTCATAGCTAATTTTTAAAGATAAATACTGATACATTACAAGCGCTTAACACGTTGAATCTGCAAAAATGACAAATTAATTAGTGGGTGATTTCAGATCACTGATAGTGGGGTGGTAGATACCTAGTTTCCCTCATGGCTCAGCTTAGGTGCCTACATACACCACACACGCGCACACACGCACACACGCGCGCGCACACACACACACACAAGTCAGCTTAGACAGATCCAGCTCAAAGAGGTCCAGCTCATGAACAGCAGATTTTAATTTAGAATGGAAAATGATTGAGTTTATGAAACAAATGTTAGTGCATCGAATCGTATCTCATCAAACCGAAAGGCATCGATTCGTTCTTCTAATCAAACCAAATTGCACTGAATCGTTTCGAACTAAAACTTATCGTTCCTGTATCGTATCGGAGGCTATGTATCTAGATACGTATCGAATCGTCTTGAAAGGGAAAGATTCACACCCTAGGAGTTCGGTTAAAGGGTTAAGGTTAGGATTAGGGGAAGGGTTAGCTAACATGATAAGTAGTTGCAAAGTAGCTAAAAAGTAGTAAGTAGTTGCAAAGTTGATAATTAGCTAAAATGCTCAAGTTGTCCATGATGGGATTCAAACACAGAACCTTTGGGTTGCTATACATTTGCATTATTCCTCTAATCAAACTGAATCACACTGAATCATTTCAAACTAAAATGTATCCTTCCTGTATAGTATTGAAGCCCATGTATCTAGATACTTATCAAATCGTCTTGAAAGATGCATATTTCTAAGAGTTAGCTTAAGGGATAGGGGAAGGGTTAGCTAACATGCTAAGTACTTAAAAAGTAGCTAAAAAGTAGTAAGTTGTTGCTAATTAAGTCGGTAATTAGCTAAAATTGTCCATGATGAGATTCAAACACACAACCTTTGGGTTGCTAGATGTTCGCATTATACACCTACCTTTCCACCCTGACCAACCACCCTCCTTTCAGTTCTGCCTTAAGTAACCTTATGTGATATGTAACCCCACCAAACATAACAKATCATACTAATTTGCATGTCCCCGATTTCCGTTTACTATCTTACGTCTAGTCTATGAGACCAGCCTGTCAGATAAGCTGAGGTCAATTATAACTCACCAAAGAAAAGAGTTTCTGCTCCTGCTTGTAATCTTGAGTCACTGCAATGCCATGTCAGGTCAAGTTACCCAACGCTGAGCTCTCTGACATTTTTTGTCCCCCCTTGTTTGCCCACTCTATCTCCAGGCCTCCGGTAGAAGGCTAGCTTAGCAGCCGACAGATATGAATAATATGTCAGATGATGCTGCAACAGTCACTCTTTGAATTAGCCCATGCTGCTCCAAATGCACTACACACACCACACAGTGACTAGCCTATGCAGAGTCACCAGGAAACGTTAACATTCGGTTTTCAGGGATACAGTATTTTTAACCTAACTTCCGTTTCCCCTGAAAAATGGAAGTGGGAACTCTGCTCATGCGTCTTTCTATGCCTACTACATTAGGTTACACAGTGACTACCTTTCATTTTTTGAAGCTTTGACTTTGAAATCATTTCACCTTATGGGAGAGGCGAGAGTGGTTCCATCAAAGGTTCATCAAATGTGCCGGTGCGTGATTTGTTTCCTTTTGAAACAATGTAGATGCGCATCCCTTGGCAGAGACACAGCATGCAGTTGAACCTGACTCCATTTTGAGTCAGTGGAGTTTTAATGACGATATTGTAGTACTGGGAAGCTTTCACCTCAAATAACTTCATCATTGAGCAAGAGGGAGAGTTGATGTGAACTCACAGTTGAGTCAGTCATGTTTTTGCTCTTGGCTCATGCAGACTGGACACACTTTACTTGAACGTCAGTCAGTTAGTTAGTCATTCATGATTTTACAGTTATCAGTTATTTTGGCTTACAGGGTTATTTTGGCTTACATGCACTTGGCCAGACTTTGCTTGTACTCCCTCAGTCCTTTGCATCGTCGTATGACACATAGTAAGTAAAAGATGTGATAAGCAGTCACGATACATCTAAGTAGGTATTGATATAGTAGGAACGCAAGCTTTCATGGATAGCTTGCTGCATAACTGAATGAAAGTGATGTTCAGAGGATACATTGTACACATTTGTAAGGCCAAGTATGGATTGGGAACAGAAATCACTCCCATAGCATTTCTCCACACCATCCCATTTTTGCGTATGCACTTATTGATTGATGGGCCGATATATCACATTTACATAAGTATTCAGACCCTTTGTTGAAGCACCTTTGGCAGCAATTACAGCCTCAAGTCTTCTTGGGTATGACGCTACAAGCTTGGCACACCTGTATTTGGGGAGTTTCTGCCATTATTTTCTGCAGATCCTCTCAAGCTCTGTCAGGTTGGATGAGGAGCGTAGAGCTATTTTCAGGTCTCACCAGAGATGTTCGACCAGGTTCAGATTCTTGTCCCTGAAGCTACTCCTGCGTTGTCTTGGCTGTGTGCTTAGGTTCGTTGTCCTGTTGGAAGGTGAACCTTCGCCCCGGTCTGAGGTCCTGAGTGCTCTAGAGCAGGTTTTCATCAAGGATCTCTCTGTACTTTGCTCCGTTCATTTTTCCCTCAATCCTGACTAGGCTCACACTCCCTGACCTTGAAAAAACACTTCCACCACCATGCTTCACCGTAGGGATGGTGTCTGCTTTCCTCCAGATGTGACGCTTGGCATTCAGACCAAATAGTTCAGTCTTGGTTTCTTGAGACCAGAGAATCTTGTTTCTCATGGTGCCTTTTGGCAAACTCCAAGCGGGCTGTAATGTGCCTTTTACTGGCTCCCATCTGGCCACCCTACTATAAAGGCCTGATTGGTGGAGTGCTGCAGAGATGGCTGTCCTTCTGGAAGGTTCTCCCATCYCCACAGAGGAACTTGGTCACCTCCTTGACCAAGGCCCTTCTCCCCCGATTGCTCAGTTTGTCCGGGTGGCCAGCTCTAGGAAGAGTCTTGGTGGTTCCAAACTTCTTCCATTTAAGAATGATGGAGGCCACTGTGTTCTTGGGGTCCTTCAATGCTGCAGAACATTTTTGGTACCCTTCCCCAGATCTGTGCCTCGAAACAATCCTGTCTTGGAGTGCTACGGACAATTTCTTCAACCTCGTGGCTTAGTTTTTGCTCTGACATGCACACATGCACTGTAAACTGTGCATGTCAGAGCCAATCAAGTTGCAGAAACATCTCAAGGATGATGAATGGAAACAGGATGCACATGAGTTCAATTCCGAGTCTCACAGCAAAGGGTCTGAATACTTACCTAAGTAAATAAGGTATTTCTTAATAAAAAAATWAAAAAATGTAGGAATCTAAAAACTGTTTTCGCTTTGTCATTATGGGGTATTGTGTGTAGATTGATGAGGATTAATACATGTTTTTAATCCATTTTAGAATAGGACTAATGTAACAAAATGTGGAAAAAGTAAAGGCGTCTGAATACTTTCCAAATGCCCAGTATGAGTTGTGCAAGGTTGGTAGAACCTTATTCAAAATGATTCACAGCTGTAATGGCTGCCAAAGGTTCTTCCACCAAAAGAGATGTGAAACCATACGCAGTCAACGCATCTTAATAATAAATACACATCTAACATTTGTCTTTCACTTTGAACATTTTTAGAAGCTTGTGTAGATCGATAGGAAAAATATATAATTTAATCCTTTCTTATATTTAAATTTAAGGCAGGAAAATGTGAAGACTGTGCAAGGGGTGTGTACACTTTCAGCTACTGTATATTCATGTTCTCCTAGTTTCAGAGTATATGCAGCACAGTGATATATTCAGCCATGGTCATGCATTGCATAAAGATAGATAATCAAAAACTGTGGGGACAATAGTGTAGCATCAGGGTATGTCTGTTAACTGCATGCCATTTTAATTATGTTAACTGTGGGACATCAACTTACATTTCGGTAAGAAAATGCTAATATTCACTTATTTCTATTTTTATTTTAAAAAACTTTTATACCCCTTTTTTTCGCCCAATTTTATGGTATCCAATTGGTAGTTACAGTCTTGTCCCATCGCTGTTGGTGGCAGTCAAAAGTTCAACCAAACCAAAGTGTGGATTGCAGACCCTCCTTGTCCATAATCTGATTTCTGGGTAAAGGAGCAAACGTATACATTTTTGTAAATTGGGAGAACAATCTCTTTAAATGTCATACAAATGTATGTCTTGGATTTATTTTTTATTATTTATTATTATTTATTATTTTCTTGTAATTATTCGTGGTCTAACTTCCCCGCTCCTATCCAGTGCATGAGCTGCACCAGTTAATTAAGTCTGAATCATGATTTATCTGACCCCCTTTGCCTGAAAGTCCAATTTCTCACTGAATGTAGAGGACTTTTGTTCAGGTGCTTCTGCCATCAATTGGATAAAAGGGCTGAAAATCAATATCGTATGGTTTTCTAATGTAATATTTGAATCTCCCATAATCCATATTATAATGGAATTACCCACTGCGGTAAACAAGACTATCATCTCACTAAGAAAATCATGCAAAAACATAGAATTATGATGACACATGATGATTCCCCATCTGCTAGTCAACTGCACCATTATTCTTTCTAAAGGTGACAGACATTCATGGAAGTCCAACCATCCATGCACCTCACACAGTCAAAAAACCAAAGCCAAACATCTCACCATGCTTGAAAAAACTCCATTGGTGACAAATACATTTCAAATTAGTCAAAGGTGAACGGGTTGACCAACCGAACAAGAACCCCTCTACTCACCTCTGTTAGTCCCAATGGAGCTGTGAAAAATACGTACTGCCTAGCGGGAAGAACGGCGTGCGATAACCCCTCTAAATTGAACAGAAACAGACTGTTCCGCGGATGCCTGGTCCCAAGGAGTCTCTCTAAACATGGGCCGCATAGCTGGGCTGGCTGCTGCTTATCGTCCTCCTCAGCCCGATCCATGGCCATACAAGGACTCTGCTGATAGAGCCTGTCACTCTGGGCTTCTGGAGTAGGCCCGGCTATCTGGCAGCTCCTTGTCGCCACCGACACATGGGAGATAAAGGGTTTGGAGTATTTGGATGGTGGGTACTTTTTAGACAATGTTGAACCCCCCCCCCCACCAGTGGAGGAATGTGGTGGATAAGTGGTTCCCTCCAGGGTGTTTTTCCACTGTTTCCAGGCCCTTTGACCGTGGAGGTGGTATATGGAGATTGGATATCTCCAATTGTCTTGAAGTCCGTATTATGGATCCAGGGGGTGGGTGGATTAGAGGTGGATCCGTAGAGGAGAGGTGAAAAAAAGGGGATGTTCTTAGTGTTTCAGTTCTCCCCAATGTGTTTAACAAGGTTTCAATCTGTCGATATGTTTGGAAGCGTTGTAACTCACAAATGTGAACTATAGGGGTCCGTTGTCTCAATTCCTATCACTTGCAAGCTTTATTGAATGTGTGTGTGAATGTGTTCAGCCCTTTTGCACGTGTGTTCACAGTGTGTGACGGACCACATGCATCATATCGTTTTACTCTCTAAGACACTGTACAGTGCGTGAACATCAGTTTCAAAGTTATGACCACTTGCTGCCAAATACATTTTGATTGATAATCAACCAGAGGCATTCAAATAGCCATTTCAATACGGCTTATGTGCCTCCAATTTTCCATTGTGAAGCCAACAAACCCCCTATCAAAACTGAGGTGAGAGCAAGGCAGTGATTATTTGAAGAAGATAGCACACCCAACTGATATCTGTCTTTGTCATGAGCACACAGATATCAGCCATCGTCTACTAGCGTCTGGTGGAAGAGAAGAGATATTGAGAGGAAGGGTGGCAGGCTTAAAAGGGTTGAGGCTCATTAAAGCTACTGTAAAACAAGAACTCATTCTCTCGGATATTGACATATCTGCATATCTGAACCCATAATGAGCTGATTAGCATAATCTGCTATTTTACCCCTCATGCACTTTATAGGCAGGCATGCATGTAGATCAATGAGGATGTTACATACCCTATATTCTGCTATGCTAAGTGTTATAAAACAATACGAAGCATATAGCTGAGTTTTGTAAAGCAAACTGTCGTAGGTATTTTCACACCATTTGGTTTTCCTCTCCAATCGAGTCGTAGTCGTGACTTATTTGCAGTGACAATGCTCCCTCCTCGCTTCCCTTGAAATAGAAGCCTTATCTCTCCCCGTCTGTGGCACAGAATCTGTGCCTGGGCTCCATTTCGTTTGGCCCCAAGCAGCACGCTGCTCTATTTACTGGACTACCCTTTGTGCTCCATCGACATCATAATCCAAGTTGGAAAATTCAAGTCATGCCAAACGTCTGTTCCACACAGAGTTAGGACGCATACATTAACTTCAAGTGGGAGCAATCGCTTTTGAAGCATAAATAAGCGGTGCTATTGGACGAGGTCAGACGGTGTCTTGGTAGCGTTTATGTTCGGAAATGTAATTTATCTTTTTCCCAGTGAATGGGACCTTGGTTTTGCCACTTTTACGTTTAAGTTGCCACTATTTTCCTCTGTTGTGTTCAGAGGAAAATAACCATGGATATGTTTCTACAAAATACCCCATTATCTCGAAAGACATTATTTCGGTTTTGAGAGTAACTTACATCATGGAGCACTGACCATTTTGGAGGACAATGCTACAACATATTAGCTAGTCAAAAGTCTTGAGACATAAGTCTTGTTTGAGACATTGGAAATGCATTGCTTTTCTTACATACACGTACATAATATCATTTTAGGTTGTGGCCTTGTACTTTGCTGCAACTGAAAATTGAGTGTTAAAGGATTTGAATCGCAAGCTGATTGACTTGAGTCAACTGACAGTAAAAAATAAAAAAGTAATTGAATTAATAGACAGTCATATGCCTCATTCCCCTCATATCCAAGAGTTAACTTGATGAAGACTGATTTCTTCTCATTTATATTTCAATTACACCTGCTTTGGGGATTCAAACCCATTTCAATGCAATTTGTTTTGAAAACTCAATAAAGACATTAATGCCCGTACGAATGCAGTTTCTTATTGTGACGGTAAATCATTTGAATATACAGAGACAATAATAAGTTCACTCAAATAATTATGGAAGACAGGAAATCATTGTAATGAACCCAATGTGCCATCTCATTCTTGCCGCCCGCGGCGGGATGCAAGATTTTCATGTGACTGAGGGGATTTGCTGGATCTGCTCGACGCTGCTGATGCTCAGGAGAAAGAGTCTTACATGAACCAGATTTCAAATGATCCCAAAACAAAGGACCCATCAAAGAATAGCTCAATCTGTCAGAAAGAAACACTACAAAAGGTAAATAAAAAAATGAATAAAGGCCCACGAAAATCTCCAGGCAAAAAGTTGTTAGATTGGACTATTATGATGCACCGAATGTTAATGATTGGAATTGTTGTTTAACGCTTTCGTTGCATGCGTCATAGCACAGTTGTTTCAGATGTCAGAAGCAGTGTAGCCTAATTACAGATCATTCTTAAGACAACATAGTGTTGCTATGCAGGCAACATTTAAAGTGTCAACAATATAGGCTATCTCTTGTGATTTAGCACTCAATGTCAATTTTGTCAAGTATGATTATTAAGGCCTCACGGGAAATGTACTCAAGAAACATATCCGGAACAGTCACTACTTCCAACGCATGCTTGGTCACTCACTCACTCGCGCTCTCTCTCAATTTAATTTCAATTGAATATCAATTCAATTTAAGCGGCTTTATTGGCATGGGAAACATATGTTTACATTGCCTAAGCAAGTGAAATAGATAATAAACAAAAGTGAAATAAACAATGAAAACGTATTATTATTATTATTAAAATAATAACAGCAAACATTCCACTCACAAAAGTTCCAAAAGAATAAAGACAATTCAAATGTCATATTATGTGCAAATAGTTCAAGTACAAAAGGGAAATATATAAACATAAATATGGGTTGTATTTACAATGGTGTTTGTTCTTCACTGGTTGCTCTTTTCTTGTGGCAACAACAGGTCACACAACTTGCTGCTGTGATGGCACACTGTGGTATTTCACCCAATAGATATAGGAGTTTATCAAAATTGGGTTTGTTTTCTAATTCTTTGTGGGTCTGTGTAATCTGAGGGAAATATGCTTCTCTAATATGGTCATACATTTGGCAGGAGGTTAGGAATTGCAGCTCAGTTTCCATCTCATTTTGTGGGCAGTGTGCATATAGCCTGTCTTCTCTTGAGAGCCAGGTCTGCCTACGGCAGCCTTTCTCAATAGCAAGGCTATGCTCACTGAGTCTGTACATAGTCAAATCTTTCCTTAAATTTGGGTCAGTCACAGTGGTCAGGTGTTCTGCCACTGTGTACTCTCTGTTTAGGGCCAAATAGCATTCTAGTTTCCTCTGTTTTTTGTTAATTCTTTCCAATGTCAATTAATTATCTTTTTGTTTTCTCATGATTTGGTTATGTCTAATTGTGTTTCTGTCCTAGGGCTCTGTGGGGTCTGTTTGTGTTTGTGAACCCCAGGACAAGCTTGCTTAGGGGACTCTTCTCCAGCTTCATCTCTCTGTATGTGATGGCTTTGTTATGGAAGGTTTGGGAATCGCTTCCTTTTAGGTGGTTGTAGAATTTTACGTCTATTTTCTGGATTTTGATAATTAGCAGGTATCGGACTAATTCTACCTCTCCCTCTCTCTCTCTCTCTCTCTCTCTCACACAAACACACAAACACAGGGTCAAGTTATGGATTCATCAATAATATTCATCAAACATCAAACAGCTGAGACATACGAATACCTGGTTCTGCCATGATGCTTCCACACACAACACTGACTGCAGATTCTTAGTCAATACCAAGTGATTTGGGGATCTGCAGTAGGCTACTGATAGTAATGAGGGGAAAAGGATTGTACATGATGTTTTATTCAAAAGGATTCAATCATTTTGGATATTTCTTTGTGATGCATCACATCCGGCCGTGGTTGGGAGTCCCATAGGGCAGCGCACAATTGGCCCAGCGTTGTCCGGGTTTGGCCGGGGTAGGCCGTCATTGTAAATAAGAATTTGTTCTTAACTGACTTGCCTAGTTAAATAAAGGTTCGATAAAAAATAAATATGTAAAAATGAATGATCCTGTTTCTATATATTATCCCCTCAAACACATTATTACATACATTACTACAACACAATATCACATACATTTCATTATCATAATGTATGGTAATGACAATCCAAGGCATTACACATAAAAGCTTAGTCACACAGGGCATCACTTCTCTTATATGGTCACAGTTAAACCACAGTGTAACAAAACATTAAGCAGTTCCGGCGTGACATCATCCGAGTGGTAACACTTCTCTTATTGCCGCAGGAGGACGAGAAGCAGACACTTGATTTTCCAACATTCCGGTAGATCGGTTTATTTTTATCTGCGGTGTGTAAAATGTCAAGCGCAGGACACTGGAACGGAGTAGGAGGAGAGAAGCAGAAGGGTGTTAATGGGATTGTGTGGCCCTCAGCTCGCACCTCGCCCCTGCAAGCAGGAGGTGTCTGTGGGTGTCTACAGAAGATGGCTCTGTGACACAGGGCTCACGACCATTTACCAATTTTAATTTTAGTTATTCCCAAGGGGAAAATACTGCCTGGCATCAAATATGACTAACAGACTGCAGGCAACACGTTACAACAAGATTATACAGTATATAAACTGTAGTATCCCTTGATCGTGTAGTGCTTACTATATATAGCATTCTGTAGTATACTGTAGAATACTATACTACAAATCAAATCAAATGTATTTATATAGCCCTTCGTACATCAGCTGATATCTCAAAGTGCTGTACAGAAACCCAGCGTAAAACCCCAAACAGCAAGCAATGCAGGTGTAGAAGCACGGTGGCTAGGAAAAACTCCCTAGAAAGGCCAAAACCTAGGAAGAAACCTAGAGGAACCAGGCTATGAGGGATGGCCAGTCCTCTTCTGGCTATGCCGTGTGGAGATTATAACAGAACATGGCCAAGATGTTCAAATGTTCATAAATGACCAGCATGGTCAAATAATAATAATCACAGTAGTTGTCGAGGGTGCAGCACCTCAGGAGTAAATGTCAGTTGGCTTTTCATAGCCGATCATTAAGAGTATCTCTACCGCTCCTGCGGTCTCTAGAGAATTGAAAACAGCAGGTCTGGGACAGGTAGCACGTCCGGTGAACAGGTCAGGGTTCCATAGCCTCAGGCAGAACAGTTGAAACTGGAGCAGCAGCACGGCCAGGTGGACTGGGGACAGCAAGGAGTCATCATGTCAGGTCGTCCTGAGGCATGGTCCTAGGGCTCAGGTCCTCCGAGAGAGAGAAAGAAAGAGAGAAAGAGACAATTAGAGAGAGC
>NW_019957592.1:346766-364227 GCF_002910315.2 Salvelinus sp. IW2-2015
AATTAGAGAGAGCATACTTAAATTCACACAGGACACCGGATAAGACAGAAGTACTCCAGATATAACAAACTGACCCTAGCCCCCCGACACAAACTAATGCAGCATAAATACTGGAGGCTGAGACAGGAGGGGTCAGGAGACACTGTGGCCCCATCCGATGATACCCCTGGACAGGGCCAAACAGGAAGGATATAACCCCACCCACTTTGCTACTACACCCTGTAGTATCCCTCAATTGTTTACTCCTTACTATAGAAGTGCATAGTATACTCTAGAATACACTACACACTGTACCTTTCAGTCATTACAGTTTTTCTCAATAGCGTACAAGCAATTTTAGATCTGTGTTGAAATGTAATCTATAGCAGAAAAGCAATGATCAAACTTCTGATCATTTTCTTGCCTTTGCACCTGACTCGCATATCTTAGACTACCTTTCGCAAAACATGACATACAAATGTCATCAGTGAATACAAAATCCACCATGAAGTGTTTTGTTCACAGAAAATTAGCAAATTGTTTTCATCAGAAGAGAAATATGTGCAATTGTGTTGACTGTTTCCGGAAATCAGTAAATACTACTGCACAAAAGGAAGGACGCCTATATCTTTGTAGTGACTGGGTGTATTGATGCACCATCGAAAGTGCAATTCATAACTTCGCCATACTCAAAGGGATATTCAGTGTCTGCTTTTAAAAATTATTACCCAACTTTCAATAGGTTCCCTTCTTTGCAAGGCATTGGAAAACCTCCCTGGTCTTTGTTGTCGAATCTGTTAAAAATTCACTGATCGACAGAGGTACCTTGCAAATAATTGTATGTGTGGGGTACAGAGATGAAGTAGTCATTAAAAAATCATGTTTTAAACTATAATTGCACACAGAGTGAGCCCATGCAACTTATTATGTGAATGTTTACTCCTGAACTTATTTAGGCTGGTCATAGCAAAGGGGTTGAATACTTACTGACGCAAGACATTTCAGCTTTTCGTTTTAAATAAATTTGTAATAATTGTGAAAAACATTATTCTACTTTGACATTATGGGGTATTGCGTGTAGGCGAGTGACAAAAAAAAATCTAAATTTAATCCATTTTAAATTCAGGCAGTAACACAACAACATCTTGAAGAATTCAAGGGGTGTGAATACTTTCTGAATGCACTCATTACAGTTGTGTTCCTCCATTGTATTCACCTTTCTTTATTTCTATTGTGGATTGTGTTCTGTGCACCAATGGAAAGTCTACAAATCTATGAGCTAACCAACCTTTGTATTGAACACATGTACTGTATTTATATTTGTATTTTTTCCTCTGCTCTCATCCTTCTAGACCTATCGGCTGCCTTTGATACTGTGAACCATCAGATCCTCCTCTCCACCCTCTCCGAGCTGGGCATCTCCGGCGCGGCCCACGCTTGGATTGGCGTCCTACCTGACAGGTCGCTCCTACCAGGTGGCGTGGCGAGAATCTGTCTCCGCACCACGTGCTCTCACCACTGGTGTCCCCCAGGGCTCTGTTCTAGGCCTCTCCTATTCTCGCTATACACCAAGTCACTTGGCTCTGTCATATCCTCACATGGTCTCTCCTATCATTGCTATGCAGCGACACACAATTAATCTTCTCCTTTCCCCCTCTGATAACCAGGTGGTGAATCGCATCTCTGCATGTCTGGCAGACATATCAGTGTGGATGACGGATCACCACCTCAAGCTGAACCTCGGCAAGACGGAGCTGCTCTTCCTCCCGGGGAAGGACTGCCCGTTCCATGATCTCGCCATCACGGTTGACAACTCCATTGTGTCCTCCTCCCAGAGTGCTAAGAACCTTGGCGTGATCCTGGACAACACCCTGTCGTTCTCAACTAACATCAAGCGGTGACCCGTTCCTGTAGGTTCATGCTCTACAACATTCGCAGAGTACGACCCTGCCTCACGCAGGAAGCGGCGCAGGTCCTAATCCAGGCATTTGTCATCTCCCGTCTGGATTACTGCAACTCGCTGTTGGCTGGGCTCCCTGCCTGTGCCATTAAACCCCTACAACTCATCCAGAACGCCGCAGCCCGTCTGGTGTTCAACTTTCCAAAGTTCTCTCACGTCACCCCGCTCCTCCGCTCTCTCCACTGGCTTCCAGTTGAAGCTCGCATCCGTTACAAGACCATGGTGCTTGCCTACGGAGCTGTGAGGGGAACGGCACCTCCGTACCTTCAGGCTCTGATCAGGCCCTACACCCAACAAGGGCACTGCGTTCATCCACCTCTGGCCTGCTCGCCTCCCTACCTCTGAGGAAGTACAGTTCCCGCTCAGCCCAGTCAAAACTGTTCGCTGCTCTGGCACCCCAATGGTGGAACAAACTCCCTCACGACGCCAGGTCAGCGGAGTCAATCACCACCTTCCGGAGACGCCTGAAACCTCACCTCTTTAAGGAATACCTAGGATAGGATAAAGTAATCCTTCTAACCCCCCCCCCCTTAAAAGAGTTAGATGCACTATTGTAAAGTGGTTGTTCACTGGATATCATAAGGTGAATGCACCAATTTGTAAGTCGCTCTGGATAAGAGCGTCTGCTAAATGACTTAAATGTAAATGTAAATGTAATTTAGATTGTGATAGACCATACTGTATATTGCGTTCGCTGCAGGTTATAGAAAAGAGTATAAACTCTGAACCTATCCATTCAAACCCCAGTCCTTCCTACTTAAAAGTCATGGAAAAGGTGCTATTTTAATATTTGTCCAGTAGGTTTCCTCAAGGAGAAAGCCCACACGTCTATGTCAAAGATAATAAAACAAAAACACTATAGTAAATACTACAGTATACTACAGCCATGTGTTTTTGTGCAAAAACTAGTGAATACTACAGTGAAGTCAGCATTTATAACAGCATTTATACCATAGTATACTATAATATGTTTTCATGTGGGCAGGCTCTCACAGATCTCTTCATAATATTGATTAGTTAGCCAAAGTTTTCATTATTGGTAGGCAATCTAGGTGTGTTTAATACCCATGAATCCATGAATTGCTGGATTTATGTGAACGTCTATGGGTGACCAAGCTGACTATAAAATGCCGGTGTGGGATCATTCTTTCCTACTTTTTATAGTGAGGTACTTCCCAAATGGCACCCTATTCCCTATTTAGTACACTAAATATTCCCATGCTCTGTTTAAAAGTAGTGCACTATACAGGGAATAGGGTCCCTTTTGGGATGCAACATGCTCATGCCAAGAAACCACCATTGTAACTTATGGTACCCACTCAAGACAGAAAGCAGCAGCTCCCAAAGACCATATGGGTGAACTGGAGGAACTGTAACCCCTGGGGCTTAATGCAATATTAATGGCGTACAGTATTAAGACATCCTGCTTTAAAAAAAAAAAATATCTCGATCAATACACCTCAAGGTGTGATACTTTCAAGGGGGGGCAGAGTAGGGGTGACAATAGGCTCATGCTCTAAGCTAATGTTATCTATCCCCCTTAGTAAACAACATATTTCTTCGTAAGTGTTATTTGGTTTATTGGTCATTCAGCACTTTGTCGTCAGCAAGATATTGGAAGGCCACTATAGAGCGAGAATCACATTGTTGCCTCTTTTACTTTGCCAGAGCTGCAAGTGACAAGGTATCTATGCTGACAAGTTACACACTGTGCTTTAATTATCTTTTTTCGGTAAACCCTGTCGTTGTGTTTCCTCGTGAACCATGACTGTTTATTTTTGACAGATTCATAATTAAGGTGCTGGGATGTTTATGCATTTAACATTATATATGTCTCAATATGAGTGATTCATATTTCATTTCAAGCTCTACAATAATTGAAAACCCTGAGTCCAAGTTAATTTTCAAGTATTGGCAAACTGTTCGCATTACGAATGACAATGGCATCACAGGGGCAACAATGCCATTTAGGGGTGATATACACTGCATGACCAAAAGTATGTGGACACCAGCTCGTCAAACATCTCATTCCAAAATGATGGACATTCTTTGCTACTATAACCCCCCCCTTGCTGCTATAACAGCCTCCACTCTTCTGGGAAGACTTTCCACTACAGCCACAAGAGCATTAGTGAGGTCAGGCAGTGATGTTGGGCGATTAGGCTTGGCTCGCAGTTGGTGTTCCAATTCAACCCAAAGGTGTTCGATGGGGTTGAGGTCAGAGCTCTGTTTAGCCCAGTCAAATTTTTCCACGCCAATCTCGACAAACCATTTCTGTATGGACCTGGCTTTGTGCATGGAGGCCTTGTCATGCTGAAAGTTGGAAGCATAGAATCGTCTGGAATATCATTGTATGCTGTAGCATTAAGATTTCCCTTCACTGGAGCTAACAGGCCTAGCCCGAACCGAGAAAAACAGCCCCAGACCATTATTCCTCCTCCACCAAACTTTACAGTTGGCAATATACATTGCGGCAGGTAGCATTCTCCTGGCATCCGCCAAACCCATATTCGCCAATCAGACTGCCAGATTGTGAAGGGTCATTCATCACTCCAGAGAACGCTTTTCTACTGCTCCAGAGACCAAGGCAGCGAGCTTTACACCACTCCTACCGATGCTTGGCATTGCACATGGTGATCTTAAGCTTGCTCGGCCATGGTAACCCATTTCATGAAGCTCCCGATGAACAGTTCTTGTGCTGACGTTGCTTCCAGAGGCAGTTTGGAACTCGGTAGTGAGTGTTGCAACTGAGGACAGACGATTTTTACTCGCTACGCGCTTCAGCATTCTGTGGTCCAGTTCTGTGAGCTTGTGTGGCCTACCACTTCGCGGCTGAGCCATTGTTGCTCCTAGACGTTTCCACTTCACAATAACAATGCTTACAGTTGACCGCAGCAGCTCTAGCAGTGCAGAAATTTGAGGAACTGACTTGCTGGAAAGGTGGCATCCTTTGACAGTGCCACATTGAAAGTCACTGAGCTCTTCAGTAAAGCCATTCTACTACCAATATTTGTCTATGGAGATTGCATGGCTGTGTGCTCGATTATATGCACCTGTCAGCAACGGGTGTGGCTGAAATAGTCAAATCCACTCATTTGAAGGGGTGTCCACATACTTTTGTATATGTAGTGTGTCTCATCAAGGGATAAAATACAGCAGTCAGATTTTGCGCCTCAGGACTAACCCTGAGTGACAGTGTGAGATAGTACATCTGAAACTGGGAGGGGAGGGTACATTTGAATTCATGTGGTGTTACAGCACAGCAGATGACAAATGGCCGTGCTCATTTAGTTCTTCTTCAGTCGCCCACTGGCGCAAATCACTGTAGCCTATCTACTGACTCTCTGGACACCAAAGATATTTTGGGAATAGCTGGTGGTTTGTTTCCAGCGCCGGAAGGAGTAGATAAGTCATACATTTTTTGGGAGGGGAGCACAGAGCATATTCTTTTCAAATGCATCTGTTTCAAAATGTGACTGTACTGACATTTTCATTGCAGCCTTTGATCACTTTTAATTCTCTAATTTGTCTTTTGTTTTTGAAGCTTTGGTGCGTTGTTGACCTGAATGACCTCTAAAGTAACAAATAGATTCTGTTTACGTAAAAAAAAAAATTGAAACCTAGCTATTTCTCTATAAACATTTGCTTTTAACCAAAATAATTAGCAAACGAACAATTAAGTCAAATGTTACACTGGCGTCCATTCAATCTCTCCCTTTGCAAAGCTTGTGGAAGTGGGGGCTATACATGTTCCCAAGGGCAAAATGTCACTTGAGGTCTGCAAGTTTTGATGACAAGATGCAAGATTAACTTCCTCAAATGACTTTCTGTGACCCAACACTTCCTCTACATTAGACAATGAACTGACAATAGTGATTTCCCAAGTTTCATCATTATGAAGCAAAACACAAAGTACACACAATAGAGGGTGGCCTCCAACTGCTCTTAAATGCTAGAAAAACGAAATACATGCTCTTCAACCGATCGCTGCCCGCACCCGCCCGCCCGACTAGCATCACTACTCTTGACTGTTCTGACTTAGAATATGTGGACAACTATAAATACCTAGGTGTCTGGCTAAACTGTAAACTCTCCTTCCAGACTCATATTAAGCATCTCCAATCCAAAATTAAATCTAGAATCGGCTTCCTATTTCGCAACAAAGCCTCCTTCACTCATGCTGCCAAACATACCCTCGTAAAACTGACTATCCTACCGATCCTTGACTTCGGCGATGTGATTTACAAAATAGMTTCCAACACTCTACTCAGCAAATTGGATGCAGTCTATCACAGTGCCATCCGTTTTGTCACCAAAGCCCCATATACCACCCACCACTGCGACCTGTATGCTCTCGTTGGCTGGTCCTCGCTATATATTCGTTGCCAAACCCACTGGCTCCTGGTCATCTATAAGTCTTTGCTAGGTAAAGCTCAGACTTATCTCAGCTCACTGGTCACCATAGCAACACCCACCCGTAGCATGCGCTCCAGCAGGTATATTTCACTGGTCATCCCCAAAGCCAACACCTCATTTGGCTGCCTTTTCTTCCAGTTCTCTGCTGCCAATGACTGGAACGAATTGCAAAAATCACTGAAGAAGGAGACTTATATCTCCCTCACTAACTTTAAGCATCAGCTGTCAGAGCAACTTACCGATCGCTGCAGCTGTACACAGCCCATCTATAAATAGCCCATCCAACCAACTACCTGCCTCATCCCCCACATTTGTTTTTATTTTTCTGTTCTTTTGCACACCAGTATTTCTACTTGCAAATCCTCATCTGCACATCTATCACTCCAATGTTAATTGCTAAATTGTCATTTCTTCGCCACAATGGCCTATTTATTGCCTTACCTCCTTACTTCATTTGCACACACTGTATACAGAGTTTTCTATTGTGTAATTGACTGTACGTTTGTTTGAAAATGTTTGAAACCTAGCTATTTCTCTATAAACATTTGTTTTTAACCAAAATAATTAGCAAATGAACAATTAAGTTAAATGTTACACTGGCGTCCATTCAATCTCTCCCTTTGTAAAGCTTGTGGAAGTGGGGGCTATACATGTTCACGAGGGCAAAATGTCACTTGAGGTCTGCAAGTTTTGATGACAAGATGACAAGATGAACTTCCTCAAATGACTTTCTGTGACCCAACACTTCCTCTACATTAGACAATGAACTGACAATAGTGCTTTCCCAAGTTGCATCATTATGAAGCAAAACACAAAGTACACACAATAGAGGGTAAATCGATGTTGTAAAATGTGTGTTGCTTAATGTGCTTACTCACCTAATCCCAAAGCGGAGTTCGCCTTACCTCCTTACTTCATTTGCACACACTGTATACAGATTTTTCTATTGTGTTATTGGCTGTACGTTTGTTAATCCCATGTGTAACTCTGTGTTGTTGTTTTTGCTTTATCTTGGCCAGGTCGCAGTTGTAAATGAGAACTTGTTCTCAACTGGCCTAAAACCTTGGTATAAAAAGGTGAAATAAATAAAACTGAATAAAAAATATGTGTGGCTTAATGTGCTTACTCAACTTATCCAAAGCTGAGTTTTCCTCTCTGAGTCAGTTGTTCATGTAATGTGGACGGGCTAACACATGGTGGTGCTTGAGTGTTACTTTACAAGACTTAACATATCAATAATGACATTTCATGATGACAGATGAGGCAATGCCTTGTGTGTGGTTCACTTGCAGTACAATAAGTGATGATTATTTAAATACTTTTTTCATTGTGTTACACAATTTCGAGTCCTCTGACTCACTTATGTAAATTAACCTGTGTGTATCAAATGGATAAATAAATGAATGGGTCATACATGGACGAAAGTATAAAATCTAATAGCAATGGTTATGATTTCATTGTATTTCACCATTTCTAGTTCTCTTACTCACTGTATGTAAGTTAACCTGTGTGTATCATGGGCATACAATCAGTAAAGTCAAAATATCAGCCAAATAGCGATGTAATTCAGGGTAACAGTATGAGTCATTGTGTATAATATGAACAAGTCATATGGAGATATTAATTTCCTTAACCTCTGACAGGAGTAGTTACTGCCCACTCAAAAATGTGTGTGTTTATGTATCTGTGTGTGTGTGGTGTGTGTGTGTGTGTGGTGTGTGTGTGTGTGTGTGTGTGTGTGTGTGTGTGTGTGTGTGTGTGTGTGTGTGTGTGTGTGTGTGTGTGTGTGGTGTGTGTGTGTGTGGTGTGTGTGTAGCATGCTTGCTCCAATGGGTCCCAATGACATGCGTGTCCCAGCCACCTGCCCCAACTTTATTTACGCCCTCTGCCAGGACATTCAGATTCAGGTTATTCTGGTTTCAGACTAGAGCTGTCCATGAGTCACCCTGCCTTCTTACAGAAAGATACTGATCCCCACCTGATAGCATCTAGACTAAACAACTACTTAGCACCTATTCATGTTCCACAGCCACTTGTCTTTGACACATAGTGTTACAAGATTTGCAAGCAACGCTGGACAACACCTGTGATGTTCGTGTACACAATGTAATTTAACAAGTCCCAGGTTCAAAAATTCAAAATAAAATCCTATTTTATTACTTAATATAGTGAATATGTTAACCTTTTTCAGTGGGCGTACTTCACACTTTGAATGCCAACATGTTACACTACCATAGTAAATGTCACCAAATTATATTGCTGATGTAATATGTTTGTGAATAATGTTATTCTACCTTAGGTAGTGACACCTGTCTCACTCTGACTGCATATACCAGTGCCTTGCAGTGGGAAACAGTACTAGGTGGTGTGGTGTACCTGTTATTAGAAATGGGGACGACCATAGAGATAAGATTAATAAGAAAGATAAGAATGCACCTGATACGTGTGACACACAATACAACAAAAACATCACTGCAATAAACAGGTTAAAGCACATTTCATGTCCCAGAGATCCGTGACCCTTTTGTTAGGTCCTCTGACTTGACAAAATGGACCCTCAGGGGAAAAGGAGATTAGAATGAAGCTGCGTTCTTGATTCACCTAACACTGTGCCTGATGAAAAATGTTTAAGTATCAATACCAGACATCACCCGTGGCTTGAAATGGAACCCTGTTGGAGGTGAAACACGACCCTATTTTGTCGTTAACAGCTGTCAACTCYGAAACTAAAGATAGACTGGTTACCCATTTTATTGTTTGTTTGGTCTATGAGGCTACAAACACTTTGGGTCGTTGTAAAGAGCTAGCTATATTAAAGACAATTAGCTATTATCACTAATGTGTCCTACTGTAGGTTTACAATGTTTCATAACCCMTTTATTAGAACATAACAGGATCAACATTTTACAGAAATGCTATCAGTAGCAAAGCATATAAAAACAAGCAAAAAAACATTTCATTACATTTTACATTTCTGGGTTGTTCAATAAAATGTGGAAGATTAATTGAAAAAAATATAAAAGTAAAAAATGGTCAAACTAAAAATGTGGACTTATTTTTGCAACTGTAATAATTGACATTTTAGCATACACAGAGCTGGTAAATCTTTTTCTGGAATATGTATTCTGATAAATTCTAAATAAATTCTATTTAATTACCAATAAAACTGTCATTCTATAGTTTTTCATGTAAACCAAATAAATATGTATAGCAGCCTAGAGGTAGGTAAATGGTGGTTTCTTCCCTGTCTTTTCTCTGGCAGTGGCGAAAATGATGAAGAACTGTAGGCTACAGAGTCTGTGCACTGGAGAGGCCCATCGAAGGCTTGACTACTTTAAAAGAACATCTGCAATTTTGATCATCATGATTTAGTGACTGGAAAGAAAATGTACTGATCTACTGAGATTTTTTAAACACAGACTAACTTTCTGAGCTTGGCTAAGATGGCGCCGACAGAGATGGTCGCCTCGCTTTGAGTCCTTAGGAAACTATGCAGTATTTTGTTTTTTAACTTATTATTTCTCATATTGTTAGCCCAGAAAATCTTAAGTGTTATTACATACAGCCGGGAAGAACTATTGGATATAAGGGCGACGTCAACTTACCAACATTACGACCAGGAATACAACTTTCCCAAAGCGGATCCCTTGTTCGGATCACCACCCAGGACAGTGGATCTAATCCCAGAAGCCGACCCAAAACAACGTCGTCGCAGAAGAGGCAGACGGAGCGGCCTCCTGGTCAGGCTCCGTAGGCGTGCACACCGCTCCCCGCTTCCGAGTATACTACTCTCCAATGCCCAGTCTCTTGACAACAAGGTAGTCGAAATTAGAGCAAGGGTTGCCTTCCAGAGAGACATCAGAGATTGTAACATTCTCTGTTTCATGGAAACATGGCTCTCTCGGGTATGTTGTCGGTGTCGGTTCAGCCACTGGGCTTCTTCATGCGTCGCGCCGACAGAGATAAACACCTCTCTGGGAGGAGGAAGGGCGGGGATGTATGCTTCATGATTAATGACTCATGGTGTAATCATAACAACATACAGGAACTCAAGTCCTTCTGCTCACCCGACCTAGAATTCCTTACAATCAAAAGCTGGCCATGTTATCTCCAAAAGAATTCTCGTCAGTTATCGTCACAGCTGTGTATATGCCCCCTCAAGCAGACACCACGACGGCCCTCAAGGAACTTCACTGGATTCTATGTAAACTGGAAACCATATATCATGAGGCTGCATTTATTGTAGCTGGGGATTTTGACAAAGCAAATTTGAGAACAAGACAACCTCAATTATATCAGCCTATTGATTGCAGCACTCGTGCGAGTAATACACTCGATCACTGCTACTCTAACTTCTGAGATGCATACAAGGCCTTCCCTCGCCCTCCCTTCGGCAAATCTAACCATTACTCCATCTTGCTCCTACCGTCTTATAGGCAGAAACTCAAACAGTATGTACCCGTGACTAGAACCATTCAACGCTGGTCTGACCAATCGGAATTCACACTTCGAGATTGTTTTGATCACGCGGAATGGAAAATGTTCCGGGCAGCCTCAGAGAATAACATCGATCTATACGCTGACTTGGTGAGTGAGTTCATAAGGAAGTGCATTGGAGATGTTGTACCCATTGTGACTATTAAAACCTACCATAACCAGAAACTGTGGCGCAAAATTGAAAGCGCAAACAACCGCATGGAAAGAGGAGTGGGAATGTGGCCGAATATAAACAGTGTAGTTATTCCCTCCGCTATCAAACATGCGAAATATCGGTATAGGGACAGAGTGGAGTCGCAATTCAACGGCTCAAACACAAGACGTATGTGGCAGGGTCTACAGGAAATCATGGACTACAAAAGGAAAACCAGCCACGTCGCGGATACCGACGTCTCGCTTCCAGACAAACTAAACACCTTCTTTGCCCGCTTTGAGGATAATACAGTGCCACCGTCGCGAGCCGCTAACAAGGACTGCGCCCCCCCCCCCCCCCCCCTCCTCTCCGTGGCTGACGTGAGTAAGACATTTAATCGTGTTAACCCTTGCAAGGCTGCTGGCCCAGACGGCATCCCTAGCCACGGCCTCAGAGCATGCACAGACTAGCTGACTGGTGTGTTTACAGAAATATCTGATGTGTTTACAGACATATTCAATCGCTCCCTATCCCAGTCTGCTGCAACCATTGGTCCTGTACCTAAGAAGGCAAAGATAACTGAACTAAATGACTACCGCCCCGCAGCACTCACTTCTGTCATCATGAAGTGCTTTGAAAGACTAGTCAAGGATCATGTCACCTCCACCTTACCTGCCACCCTAGACCCACTTCAGTTTGCATACCACCCCAACAGGTCCACAGACGATGCAATCGCCATCACACTGCACACTGCCCTATCCTATCTGGACAAGAGGAATACCTATGTATGATTGCTGTTCGTTGACTACAGCTCAGCATTTAACACCATAGTACCCTCCAAGCTCATCATTAAACTGGAGGCCCTGGGTCTCAACCCCTTCCTATGCAATTTGGTTCTGGACTTTCTGACGGGCCGCCCCCCAGGTGGTGCAGGTAGGAAACAACATATCCACTTCGCTGATCCACCACAAGGGTGCGTGCTCAGCCCTCTCCTGTACTCCCTGTTCACCCATAACCGCGTGGCCATGCACGCCTCCAACTCAATCATCAAGTTTGCAGACGACACAACAGTAGTGGGCTTGATTACCAACAACGACGACACAGCCTACAGGGAGGAGGTGAGGGCACTCAGGAAAACAACCTCTCACTTAACATCAATAAAACAAAGGAGATGATTTTGGACTTCAGGAAACAACAGAGGGAGCACCCCCCTATCCACATCGAAGGGATAGTAGTGTAGAAGGTGGAAAGTTTTAAGTTCTTCGGCATAGACAAACTGAAATGGTCCACCCACACAGACAGTGTGGTGAAGAAGGCGCAACATCACCTCTTCAACCTCAGGAGGCTGAAGAAATTTTACTTGTCACCTAAAACCCTGACAAACTTTTACAGATTCACAATCGAGAGCATCCAAGCAGGCTGTATCACCGCCTGGTATGGCAGCTGCACCGTCCTCAACTGCAAGGCTCTCCAGAGGGTGGTGCGGTCTGCATAACGCATCACCGGTGGCAAACTACCTGCCCTCCAAGACACCTACAGCACCCGATTTTACAGGAAGGCCAAAAAGATCATCAAGGACCACAACAACCTGAGCCACTGCCTGTTCACCCTGCTACCATCCAGAAGGCGAGGTTAGTACAGGTGCATCAAAGGTGGGACTGAGAGGCCAAACATTTTTACCACCTCTTTCTCTCCAATTTTGTGATATCTAATTGTGATCCAATTACGGTCTTGTCTCATCGCTGCAACTCTCCAATGGGCTCGGGTGAGGCGAAGGTCGAGTCATGCATCCTCCGAAACATGACCCGCCAATCAAGGCTTCTTAACACCAGCACGCTTAACCCCGGATGCCAGTCCCACCAATGTGTCAGAGGAAACACCGTTCAACTGACGACCAAGGTCAGCCTGCAGGCGCCGGCCCGCCAGAAGGATTCACTGGAGCGCGATGAGCCAAGTAAAGCCCCCGCCCTCGGCCAAACCCTCCCCTAACACGGACGTCGCTCGGCCAATTGCGTGCCGCCCTATGGGACCCCCGGTCAGGGGTCAACTGCATTTTGAAAACGCATATAATGAATAAGATAATTATATTTATGGAAATAAATCAAGGTTAACACCCTGATACCCACATGAAAAATAATATAGTTTACCATAGAATAATACAGCACTTTCTACAGAATTATGTAGTACACCTTAGTAAACTGTAGCAAAAAACAAATATTTAACCTTTATTTAAGTCAAATTCTTATTTACAATGACGGCCTACCTAAAGGCAAAAGGCCTTCTGCAGGGATGGGGACTGGGATTAAAAATTAAAAATAAATAGAATATAAATATAGGACAAAACACACATCACGACAAGAGACAACACAACACCACATAGAGAGACCTAAGACAACAACATAGCAAGGTAGCAACACATGAAACACAGCATGGTAGCAAAAAAACATGACAACAACATGGTAATAACACAACATGGTAGCAGCACAAAACATGGTACAAACATTATTGGTCACAGACAACAGCACAAAGGGCAAGACGGTAGAGACAACAATACATATCGCAATGCAGCCACAACTGTCAGTAAGTGTCCATGATTGAGTCTTTGAATGAAGAGACAGATGAAACTGTCCAGTTTTGTCAGGACCCGGTTGCGAACTCGGGTCTCCGGTGTGAGAAACAGTCACTTAGCAAACTGAGCCACTAATAGTCGGCAGAACCCAGAAGATGAGGCAGACACAGCAATACTTGAGACGGTGTTTTATTAAAGTAAAAAGGAAAGTTCTTCAGGCAAAAATATAAATCCACAACGTCAAAAGTAATTCCAAGAGACAAAGGTAATCCTCCAAGTCAAAAGGTAAATCCACAAGGTGGTAGGTACAGCAGGAAAAAGCCTCAAAAGATAATCAAAAATAAATAAACGAGAACAAAAACAGAGTACCACAAGAGAGTCCAACTGGAGCAACAAATGTTCACAGCATCGCTAGGGCTGGGTGCTAACATTCAAGGGAAACAAGGCACAGGTGCAAATAATAACTGGAAACAAGGGAAAACAAAAGGGTCAAAAAAGCACAATGGGGGCATCTAGTGGCCAAAACCGGAACAATCCTGGCCAAATCCTGACAAGTTTGAGTGTTTGTTGCAGCTCATTCCAGTCACTAGCAGCCACAAACTGAAAAGAGGAGAGTCCCAGGGAGGTGTGTGCTTTGGGGACCTTTAACAGAATGTGACTGGCAGAACAAGTGTTGTATGTGTGAAGGATGAGAGCTGCAGTAGATATCTCAGATAGGGGGGAGTGAGGCCTAAGAGGGTTTTATAAATAAGCATCAACCAGTGTGTCTTGTGATGGGTGTACAGAGATGACTAGTTTACAGAGGAGTATAGAGTGCAGTGATGTGTCCTATAAGGAGCATTGGTGGCAAATCTGATGGCCAAACAGTAAAGAACATCTAGCCGCTCGAGAGCACCCTTACCTGTCGATCAATAAATTATGTCTCCGTAATCTAGCATGGGTAGGATGGTCATCTGAATCAGGGTTAGTTTGGCAGCTGTGGTGAAAGAGGAGCGATTACTATAGAGGAAACCAAGTCTAGATTTAACTTTAGCCTGCAGCTTTGATATGTGCTGAGAGAAGGACAGTGTACCGTCTTGCCATACTCCCAAGTATTTGTATGAGGTGACTACCTCAAGCTCTAAACCCTCAGAGGTAGTAATCACACCTTTGGGGAGAGGGGCATTCTTCTTACCTAACCACATTACCTTTATTTTGGAGGTGTTTAGAACAAGGTTAAGAAAGCTTGTTGGACACTAAGAAAGCTTTGTTGTAGAGCATTTTACACAAATCCAGGGAGGGGCCAGCTGAGTATAAGACTGTATGATCTGCATATAAATGGATGAGAGAGCTTCCTACTGCCTGAGCTATGTTGTTGATGTAAATTGAGAAGAGCGTGGGGCCTAGGATCAAGCCTTGGGGTACTCCCTTGGTGACAGGCAGAGGCTGAGACAGCAGATTTTCTGAAATTATACACTCTATGAGAGAGGCAAACCAGGCCAAAGACCCCTCAGAGACACCAATACTCCTTAGCCAGCCAACAAGAATGGAATGGTCTACTGTATCAAGAGCTTTGGCCAAGTCAATAAAAATAGCAGCACAACATTACTTAGAATCAAGGGTAAAGGTGACATCATTGAGGACCTTTAACATTGCAGTGACACATCCATAACCTGAGCGGAAACCAGATTGCATACCAGAGAGAAAACTATAGACATCAAGAAAGCCATTGGGGCTAGTCATTGTAAATTCAGAGTCACTCGCCCCAACAGCGCGTGTGTGCTTGAGGCAAGCGAAAGCTCGGGAGAGAGGGGGGGAGTGTGTAGTACCAGACATGTGGAGACAGGACAGGGCAGACGGTGAACAGATCGCCAGGTGGAATCCAAACAGCAGTGCAGCAGGCAACAGGAGTAGGTGTCACACCAACTTGGGAGAATCTTTTATTTCTGGAGGCAGATTTCTTGTAGAAAATGGCAGTGGATGGTCTCTGAACAGCAGCAGGGGGCATCAACAAAAAAAGATATCTAAATAGCATCAGATCAAACACTACTAACTCACTTCCAGGTTGGATGGTGTCCTCAAGTCTCTGCTGTTTGTTTGTTAGGTGCACCCTCTGTATAGCTTGGGGAAAAAAGGAAACCTTGGTAGCAGTAATCTCTCCGGTTAATTTTGGCCAAAATTAGGTTGTAGGTTTGGAGTTTTGATCTGGAACGAAGAACATGCTGTGGAGGGTAGCATCCTGCATACGCCCCTGCCAAAAAATCTAACTTTATATAACTCCAAATCTATTATTTTGTAAAAGATATGTTGAAAAATGTGAGAGCTCACATGCAGATGTCTCTCTCTCTCGCTCTCTTATATATGAGTGATTAAAATTTAATTTCAAGCTCTAAAATAACTGAAAACCCTGGGTCCAAGTTCCTTTCTGATATTGCCAAACTGTGTGCATTAATGAATTACAATGGAATCACTGGGGCAACATTCTCATTTAGGGGTGATATACACTACATGACCAAAGAGTGTGGACACCTGCTCGTCAAACATCTCATTCCAAAATGATGGGCATTCATATGGAGTTGGTCCCCCCTTTGCTGCTGTAACAACCTCCATTCTTCTGGGGACGCTTTCCACTACAGCCACAAGAGCATTAGTGAGGTTGGGCACTGATGTTGGGCGATTAGACCTGGCTTGCAGTCAGCGTTCCAATTCATCCAAAAGGTGTTCGATGGGGTTGAGGTAAGAGTTCTGCGCGCCCAATCAAGTTCTTCCACACCGATCTCAACAACCCATTTCTGTATGGACCTGGCTTTGTGCACAGGGGCAGCGTCTTGCTGAAAGATGGAAGCACTGAATCGTCTAGAATGTCATTGTATGCTGTAACTTTAAGATTTCCCTTCACTGGAACTATGAAAAACAGCCCGAACCATGAAAAACAGCCCCAGACCATTATTCCTCTTCCGCCAAACTTCACGGTTGGCACTATGCATTGGGGCAGGTAGCGTTCTCCTGGCATCCGCCAAATCCAGATTCGGCCGTCGGACTGCCAGATGGTCAAGCATGATTCATCACTCCAGAGAACGCTTTTCCACTGCTCCATTCCAATGGCGGCGAGCTTTATACCACTCCAGCTGACGCTTGGTGTTACGCATGGTGATCTTAGGCCTGTGTGTGCGGCTGCTCGGCCATGGAAACCCATTTCATGAAGCTCCCGACGAACAGTTCTTGTGCTGACGTTGCTTCCAGAGGCAATTTGAAACTTGGTAGTGAGTGTTGCAACTGAGGACAGACGATTTTTACATGCTAGGCTTCTTCAGCATTCTGCGGCCCAGTTCTGTGAGCTTGTGTGGCCTACCACTTCGCGGCTGAGCCATTGTTGCTCCAAGACGTTTCCACTTCACATTAACAACACTTACAGTTGACCGCAGCAGCTCTAGCAGGGCAGAAATTTGAGGAACTGACTTGCTGGAAAGGTGGCATCCTATGACAGTGCCACATTGAAAGTCACTGAGCTCTTCAGTAAGGCAAGTCTACTGCCAATATTTGTCTATGAAGCATCCATGGCTGTGTGCTCGATTTTATACCCCTGTCAGCAACGGGTGTTGCTGAAATAGTCAAATCCACTCATTTGAAGGGGTGTCCACATACTTTTGTATATATATTATATCTCATCAAGGGATAAAATACAGCTGTCAGGTTTTGCAGTTCAGGACTCACAATGAATGACAGTGTGAGACAGTACATCTGAAACTGAGAGGGGAGGGTACATTTGTATTCATGTGGTGTTACAGCACAGCAGATGTCATCGCACAAATGGCCGTGCTCAAATAGTTCATCTTCAGTCGCCCACTGGCGCAAACCACTGTAGCCTATCTACTGACTCTCTGGACACCAAAGATATTTTGGGAATAGCTGGTGGTTTGTTTCCAGC
>NW_019957592.1:365329-368857 GCF_002910315.2 Salvelinus sp. IW2-2015
ATATTCATTAGCTCGGCATATCTCGGGGCAGATGACACCTGTGTACTGAGTGCGCAAATTGGTTTTGGTAGTGTGGTGACACCGTAGTCCAGCCGTCAGGAGCATCGTGTATTAGGCTTCCTTCACAAAAGCGGGCAAAAAAGTTGTTTTGAGAGTTGTCTGATTCTGGAGAGCTCAAGACATCCTTGGTTTCCGCGAACGGGGATAATGTAGGTTTTTCTTCAATTTTGTAATCCGATTGTGTGTTTTGATCTCTGTAGACCTACTGTCCACTCATACTCTATTCTGTGTTACTAAAGCTGTTGAATTGGTTCGACTGACGATTGTATACTGATAACTATAAATTACAGGTACTGGGACTTATGCTGTTTGATTTGCCTGTGCGGAGAGAATAGCTTACACTGTTTGTATTCGGGTCAGTTCCGGTCACCTTGCCGCCCTGGTTAAAAGCAATGTGGTTGCGCGGAGGTAGTCAGTCTTCCACGCAGCAACGCGGGACGCCAGCGGTCGCTCCCGTCAAGGGACTGGAGACAGAGATATTGGCAGGGTGAAGGGAGGAGAGAACCTAGCACAATGCTTATAATAGACAGTGACGACAGTTCTTGTAGCATGATGAGCGATGCACTACTCCACACTACACACACACAGCAGATGCTAATTCAACACTGTAGCAACACTAGAGGAAAAGGTCACACACACACACACACACACACACACCCCACACACACACACACTACACACACACACACAGCACAACAACACACACACACACCACACCCAAACATTTATGGGATGCATCAGCCAACACAAAACAACAAAGATTAATAACACGACCTTTTTTTTGAGGGGCAGTAACTCTCCTGTCAGAGGTCTAGGAAATTTAAAATCCCATATGACTTGTTTCATATTATTACACAATGACTCATACTGTGCCATTGAATTTAGCATCGGCTATTTGGCTGATATTCTTGATTTGATACTGATTGTATGCCCATGAAACACACAGGTTCACTTACATCCAGTGAATCAGAGAACTACAAATTGTGAAATACAAATGAAAATGTAGAACCATTGATTTTAAGATTTTATACTTTCATCCATTTTATGGCGCATACATTTATTTATTTCCATATGATGCAGACAGGTTAATTTACATAAAGTGAGTCAGAGACTAGAAATGGTGAAATACAATGGAAACAGTATTTCAATATCATCACTTATTGTACTGCAAGTGAACCACACACAAGGGCATTGCCTCATCCTGTCATCGAATGAAATAGTCATTATTGGATATTTTTAAGTCTTGTAAGGTACACCTCAAGCACCACCATGTGTTAGCCTCCACATTACATGAAAAACTGACTCAGAGGAGAACCCGCTTGGATTAGGTGAGTAACACATTAACACCACACACATTTTATTTATTTATTTCACCTTTATTAACCAGGTAGCGCCTTGTTGAGAACAAGTTCTCATTTACACTGTACCTGGCCAAGATAAAGCAAAGCCAGTGGCGACCAAACAACAACACAGGTTATGTATACATTCTATGCCCCCACTTCCACAAGCTTTTGTAAAGGGACAGATATGATGGATGCCAATGTAACATTATGACTTATTGTTCATTTGCTGAGCATTTTGGTGAAAAACAAATGTTTTATAGAGAAGATAGTTAGGTTTCAAAAAATCCTTTAATGAAACAGAATCTACTCTTCCAATTATATTTGTTACTTTAGAGTCATTCAGGTCAAAGAATGCACCAAAGCTTCAAAAACAAAAGCAAATTAGAGAATTAAAAGTGATTCAAAGGCTGCAATGAAATGTCAGTACAGTCACATTTTGAAAAGACTGCATTTGAAAAGAATATGCTCTGTGCTCCCCTCCCAAAATGTATGACTTGATCTACTCCTGTCCGTGCGCCTCCAATGCCCAGTCTCTTGACAACAAGGTAGTCGAAATTAGAGCAAGGGTTGCCTTCCAGAGAGACATCAGAGATTGTAACATTCTCTGTTTCATGGAAACATGGCTCTCTCGGGTATGTTGTCGGTGTCGGTTCAGCCACTGGGCTTCTCCATGCGTCTCGCCGACAGAGATAAACACCTCTCTGGGAGGAGGAAGGGTGGGGATGTATGCTTCATGATTAACGACTCATGGTTTAATCATAACAACATACAGGAACTCAAGTCCTTCTGCTCACCCGACCTAGAATTCCTTACAATCAAATGCTGGCCATGTTATCTCCAAAAGAATTCTCGTCAGTTATCGTCACAGCGGTGTATATGCCCCCTCAAGCAGACACCACGACGGCCCTCAAGGAACTTCACTGGATTCTATGTAAACTGGAAACCATATATCATGTGGCTGCATTTATTGTAGCTGGGGATTTTAACAAAGCAAATTTGAGAACAAGGCAACCTCAATTCTATCAGCCTATTGATTGCAGCACTCGCGCGAGTAATACACTCGATCACGGCAGAGCCAGAAGAGGACTGGCCACCCCTCATAGCCTGGTTCCTCTCTAGGTTTCTTCCTAGGTTTTGGCCTTTCTAGGGAGTTTTTCCTAGCCACCGTGCTTCTACACCTGCATTGCTTGCTGTTTGGGGTTTTAGGCTGGGGTTCTGTACAGCACTTCGAGATATTAGCTGATGTACGAAGGGCTATATCAAATAAACTTGATTTGATTTGATGATCACTGCTACTCTAACTTCTGAGATGCATACAAGGCCTTCGCTCGCCCTCCCTTCGGCAAATCTAACCATCACTCCATCTTGCTCCTACCGTCTTATAGGCAGAAACTCAAACAGTATGTACCCGTGACTAGAACCATTCAACGCTGGTCTGACCAATCGGAATTCACACTTCAAGATTGTTTTGATCACACGGAATGGAAAATGTTCCGGGCAGCCTCAGAGAATAACATCGATCTATACGCTGACTTGGTGAGTGAGTTCATAAGGGTTGTGTGCGGCTGCTCGGCCATGGAAACCCATTTCATGAAGCTCCCGACAAACAGTTCTTGTGCTGACTTTGCTTCCAGAGGCAATTTGAAACTTGGTAGTGAGTGTTGCAACTGAGGACAGACGATTTTTACATGCTAGGCTTCTTCAGCATTCTGCGGTCCAGTTCTGTGAGCTTGTGTGGCCTACCACTTCGCGGCTGAGCCATTGTTGCTCCAAGAGTAGGACACATGTCTCACTCTGACTGCATATACCAGTGCCTTGCAGTGGGAAACAGTACTAGGTGGTGTGGTGTACCTGTTATTAGAAATGGGGAGGACCATAAGAGATAAGAATATTAGAAAGATAAGAATGCACCTGATACGTGTGACACACAATACAACAAAACATCACTGCAATAAACAGGTTAAAGCACATTTCATGTCCCAGAGATCCGTGACCCCTTTGTGTTAGGTCCTCTGACTTGACAAAATGGACCCTCGGGGAAAAGGAGATTAGAATGAAGCTGCGTTCTTGATTCACCTAACACTGTGCCTGATGAAAAATGTATAAGTATCAATACCAGACCATC